>NC_053492.1:401620648-401708148 GCF_905171775.1 Rana temporaria | reverse complement strand
GGCAAATTGTGATATTTGATGAGCATTTCCACTTATAGGAGACAGCCATCAGATTTCCTAAAAAAAGGAACACAAGGAGTCGCGCCATCTAAGTGCATCATCACTGGGTTGATTACAATTAAAAAGCCAAATGCAAACTCACAGAAATATAAAATCAAAAAGCTTATGTGCAGCCATGTCACATTGGACGTGGTCGTCCATCGGAAGAGCCGCTTGTGACAGCAAATAGTGTGTTGTCAGTGAGGAAACAAAGTCCAATGTTCCAGAAAGTGAGGAGAGCCACTGTGGGATACAAGGCCTGATGTGACGTCACACCTGGGGGTGGGCTGGTTGCTAAGGTAAAGCATTTCAGAACTCCTATTGGCTCTTTTCTCAAAACATTGGTTTAAAATGCATTACCATAGCAACCAGCCCACCCCAGGTGTGACGTCACATCATGCCTTGTATCCCAAAGTGACTCTCCTCACTTCCTGGAACATTGGACTTGGTATCCTCACTGACAACACACTATTTGCTGTCTCAAGCCGCTCTTCCGGTGAACAGCTTCCATCCAATGTGGCATGGCTGCCGATTAGCTAGTTGATTTTATGATTCTGTAAGTTTAATTTGGCTTTTTAATTATAATAAACCCATTGTTGCTGCACTTAGTAGGTGTCCCCTTGTGCTCCTTTTTTGTAATTTCACAGATTTGTTCCTGTCTCGGGTGGAGCTGCCTACTGAAGCACCCTTCCTATGGGATTATTATGAACTCCTTATGAACATTTTAGAAACTACTTATACCAGGCATGTCCAAAGTCCGGCCCAGGGGCCAGTTGCAGCCCGCATTTCAGTTTAATGCGGCCCCACTGGTAATTTGGATATATATCTCTTTTGCAGCCCTCAACGAATCCCCGAGCATCGTGCATTCAGAGGCTCCATTCATGCCAATGGTGAGGCTCCATTCATGCCAATGGTGAGGCTGTATTCAGATTCTGCATTCATGGCAATAGTGAGGCTGCATTCATGGTGAGGCTGCAGATGGGCACTGACCCTTATTTTGCTTCACAATTCTTTATTTAAAATGTAATTATTTTCCTGAAACTTCCCTGATACAGTTAAGGTGCGTGTTATATGCCGATAAAGATAGTATATCCAAATAACACGCCCGAGCTCATCCTTAGACTCTTGACCACACACAAAGGCATGAGAATTCTTGTTGGGTAGTGTATTAGTTCATTTGCATTTAATTTTAATGTTTCAAAGAATGTCAGGCAAAATGGTCGGCCCTCACGCATTTTCACTTCATCAAATCTGGCCCTCTTTGAAAAATGTTTGGACACCCCTGACTTATACTATGCAAGCATATCTTCACACCTTTTTAGGGAGGGAGAGGCTAACTCATGTGGATGGGCATTAACATTTGTTTGCGCCACAATCCAAATTGTTATCAGATTGTCTAAATCAACTACCGCCGCTGACCGCTCCCTCTGAAATGTCTGTCTGCCTGGTTGTTATCCTGATCCACTGGCTTCAATCCTTTTTTGGCATGGAACAGGAGCCAGTATGTAGATAAAGAAATCTAGCATTCACTTCTGCATATCTGTTCCAGGTTTGTGACTAAAAGCATCAAGACCAGTGACAGCCAAGCAACTAACATGCAATGTCAGTCCTTAATTTTTATCTCTGTAAAAGTTTCCTTTAAATATATTGTCCATTTGTATACTGTAACTTACAGTATGACTTTCTTTAGAATAAGCGTTTTCTCTCCACTGGGAATGTAAGTCATTTTTTCTGTAATCTTAGGAGACAAAAGAAATGAAAAAAAAAAAAAAAAGAAAAAAAAAAAAAAAAAAAAAAAAAAGAAGAAGTAATAATTCATTATATGGGATACAATTTTATTTTGCAACACATCACATTTTAGAATTTCTCCTACCTTTGCTTTGACAACATCTACAAGTTCCTTCTCCCATTCCCTCAACATGACATGTTGGTGCTGTATTTCAGCTGTAATCTTAAATAAGGAATCTGTTTTGAAATTAATAAAGCAACTGAAATATTTTGAACAAGAGTTGAAATACACATACATTACAGCTTAAAAATAAATAAATTCTCAGGCTCTCTTGTAAGCATATGTGAACACTTACCTTGTAAAGGAATTCATTCAGGAAGGAAGAAAGAAAAGAGAAGAAAGAAAGAAAGAGAAGAAAGAAAGAAAAGAGAAGAAAGAGAAGAAAGAGAAGAAAGAGAAGAAAGAGAAGAAAGAGAAGAAAGAGAAGAAAGAGAAGAAAGAGAAGAAAGAGAAGAAAGAGAAGAAAGAGAAGAAAGAGAAGAAAGAGAAGAAAGAGAAGAAAGAGAAGAAAGAAAGAAAGAGAAGAAAGAAAGAAAGAAAGAGAAGAAAGAAAGAAAGAAAGAGAAGAAAGAAAGAAAGAAAGAGAAGAAAGAAAGAAAGAAAGAAAGAGAAGAAAGAAAGAAAGAAAGAGAAGAAAGAAAGAAAGAAAGAAAGAGAAGAAAGAAAGAAAGAGAAGAAAGAGAAGAAAGAAAGAAAGAAAGAAAGAAAGAAAGAGAAGAAAGAAAGAAAGAAAGAAAGAAAGAAAGAGAAGAAAGAAAGAAAGAAAGAAAAGAAAGAAAGAAAGAAAGAAGAAAGAAAGAAAGAAAGAAAGAGAAGAAAGAAAGAAAGAGAAGAAAGAAAGAAAGAAAGAGAAGAAAGAAAGAAAGAGAAGAAAGAAAGAAAGAGAAGAAAGAAAGAAAGAAAGAAAGAAAGAAAGAGAAGAAAGAAAGAAAGAGAAGAAAGAAAGAAAGAAAGAAAGAAAGAAAGAGAAGAAAGAAAGAAAGAAAGAAAAGAAAGAAAGAAGAAAGAAAGAAAGAAAGAAAGAGAAGAAAGAAAGAAAGAGAAGAAAGAAAAGAAAGAAAGAAAGAAAGAAAGAAAGAAAGAAGAAAGAAAGAAAGAAAGAAAGAAAGAAAGAAAGAAAGAAAGAAAGAAAGAAAGAAAGAAAGAAAGAAAGAAAGAAAGAAAGAAAGAAAGAAAGAAAGAAAGAAAGAAAGAAAGAAAAGCAAGATACAGCAGGTACAAAGTATTGAACGCGTCACCATATTTCTAGGTAAATATATTGCTAAAGGTGCTATTGATATGAAATTTTTACCACGTTGGTAATAACCTAGGAGATCCATACATACAAAGAATCCAAAACAAATACGTTTAGAAATGACCATGTGTAATAAAATGGAAGGGAAAAAAAGTATTGAACACAGGAAGAAAGGGAAGGTGCAAAAGGGCATGGAAAGCCAAGACACCAGCTGAAATTATCAGCAATTAGAAAGAAATCCTACCCTTTGTCAGTGAAAATTAATATCAGCTGGTTCAGTCTCAACTGATGGCCTATAAAAAAGGGGTCTCATTACCAAGGTGTCACACAAGAAACATCTCATTATGGGTAAAAGCAAAGCGCTCTCTCAAGACCTTTGCAACATTATTGTTGCAAAACATACTGATGGCATTGGTTACAGAAGGATTTAGATACTTCTGAAATGTTCCAGTGTTGTAGCTATATAGCTAGATTCACAAAGAGTTACGCCGGTGTATCAGTAGATACGCCGTCGTAACTCGGTATCTAAGCCGTCGTATGTTTAAGTGTATTCTCAAACTGAGATACACTTAAACCTAGCTAAGATACAACGGCCTGCGCCGCCTATCTTAGGCCGCTAGGGGCGTGAACGCTGATTTACGCCTAGAATGCTTAAATCAGCGAGATACGCCGATTCACGAACGTACGCTTGCCCGTTGCAGTAAAGATACGCCGTTTACGTAAGGCGATTCCCAGCGTAAAGTTAGTCGAACAAATAGCTGGACTAGTCAATGTTAAGTATGGCCGTCGTTCCCGCGTCGAAATTTGAAAAATTTACGTAGTTTGCGTAAGTCGTTCCGTGAATGGGGCTGGACGTCATTTACGTTCACGTCGAAACCAATACGTCCTTGCGCCGTACTTTGGAGCAATGCACACTGGGATATGTCCACGGACGGCGCATGCGCCGTTCGTAAAAAACGTCAATCACGTCGGGTCATGAGTAATTTACATAAAACACACCCCCCTCATCCTCATTTGAATTAGGCACGCTTACGCCGGCCCATTGACGCTACGCCGCCGTAACTTAGGAGGCAAGTGCTTTGGGAATACAGCACTTGCCTCACTGACTTACAGCGCCGTAGCGTATATGCGATACGCTACACCGCCTCAAAAGTGAGCCGCCCTACATGAATCCAGCTAATAATGCGGAAGTGGAAAGAACATAATTTCACCATAAACTGGCCACAATCAGGTGCTCTTCACAAGATTTCTGACAGAGGAGTGAAAAGAATTATCAGAAGAGTTGTCCAATAGCCAAGGGCCACTTGTGGAGAGCTTCAGAAAGACCTGGAATTAGCATTTACAATTGTTTCAAGGAAAACAATACATATTGCACTCAATCACCATGGCCTGTATGCACGTTCACCATGTAAGACCCCACTGCAGAAGAAAAAGCATGCTGAAGTTCGAAGCTGCACAACATTTAGACAAGCCTGTGAAATACTGAGAGAATTTAGTCTGGTCAGATGAGACCAAAATTTAACTCTTTGGATGCCATAATACACACCATGTTTGGAGGCCAAATGGCACTCACTGCACATCACCCCAAAAACACCCCCATACCAACAGTGAAGTATGGAGGTGGGCACAGCATGGTGTGGGGCCGTTTTTCAGAGTACAGTACTGGTAAACTTCATGTCACTAAGGGATGGATGAATGGAAAAATGTACCAAGACATTCTTGATAAAAACCTGCTGCTATCTACCAGGATGATAAAGAGGGTGGACATTTCAGAAAGACAATGATCCCAAACACAAAGGAAACTCCCATTTGTTTTTAAATAAAATAAAGCTGCTAGAATGGCCCAACGAATCATCTGACTTGATCCAATAGAAAAATCTATGGAAAGAACTAAAGATCCGAGTTCATAGAAGAGGCCCAAGGCAATGCATGCAACTAGTTTCTCCATAAAGGAGGCGTCTTAAAGCGGTTATTACCAACAAAGGATTTTATACATTAGTATTAAATAAAATTTCAGTTAGTGTGTTCAATACTTTTTCCTGTCTCATTCCATTTTATTACACACAACTTAAAGCGGTGGTTCCGCGGGATATCGTTTTTTTTTTTTTTGGTATAATCTCCAGCTCTTACCTTTAAGCCCGCACTAACAGGGTGTCCCACTCCTTAAGCCATGCTATGCGCCGTTTTTCTTTAAATTATATTTTTGATCCCGAGGCGATGGACGTTTCCATCTTACCTGTGGGCATACTGAAGCCGACAGGGTCTTCTTCTGGGAGAGGGCGAATGCTGGCCTCCCAGCATTCACCGCTCGATCCCGCGCATGTCCAGTGTTGACGGCGAGCGTCGCCGTCAACACTGCATGGTTGCCATAACAACGGCCGGCGTAAGAAGTTCACGCCCCGTTGTGCCGAGTTCTAGCCAAGCTATCAGCTGCAGCTATCGCGCGATTACAGCAGAGCGCGTCGACAGAGGAGTTCCCAAATTGGAGTGACAGGACGGGGGAGAATGGACTAACACGCCCATTCCCCGCGGGGGATATTGATTGACAGATGGAAACATCGAGCAGCAAACGGGTAAGGAGCACTCCCAAAAAAAAAAAAAAAAAAATCGTCTGGTCATTGTTTTTGAAGAGCAGTTCAATTGATTAGATGTTGTAAAACAGGGTGAACCACCGCTTTAATTTCTGAACTTATTTGTTTTGGCTTCTTTGTATGTGTAGATTACATAGGTTGTTACCCAGTGGCAGCTGTTGCTCAAAATTTTTGGGGGGGCGCAAACAAAAAAAAACCAAAACAATTGCAGTCTCACTGTGCCCAAATACAGCCACTAGGCCCATCAAACGCAGCCACTGTGCCATCAATTATCACCACTGTGCCATGCCATCAAACGCAGCCACTGTACCATGCCATCAAACACAGCCACTGTGCCATGCCATCAAACGCAGCCACTGTGCCATGCCATCAAACGCAGCCACTGTGCCATGCCATCAAACGCAGCCACTGTGCCATGCCATCAAACGCAGCCACTGTGCCATGCCATCAAACGCAGCCACTGTGCCATGCCATCAAACGCAGCCACTGTGCCATGCCATCAAACGCAGCCACTGTGCCATGCCATCAAACGCAGCCACTGTGCCATGCCATCAAACGCAGCCACTGTGCCATGCCATCAAACGCAGCCACTGTGCCATGCCATCAAACGCAGCCACTGTGCCATCAATTGTCACCACTGTGCCATGCCAAACGCAGCCACTGTGCCCATCAATTGTCGCCACTGTGCCAATTGTCGCCACTGTGCCCTGCAAAATCCTGCCCCCCTGCCCGGCACTTACCTTTCTGGGGTCAGCCATCCTCCTTCCACGGTCCCTCGATGTCTTCTCCCGCCCTCGGTGATGCTTTAGCCAATCAGGACCGGTGTACCCGATTGGCTGAGGCGCCTGTCAGTCTTATCCAAGGAACGCATCCCCTGTGCGTCCCTGGATAAGTATTTGGAAGCCTATTACAGCCTGAGGGATGTAATCAGAAAGCCTATCAGAGCCGCTGGCTCTGATAGGCACTTCCACAGCCAACCAGCTGCCATTAATCAGATGGCCGGCGGTCACCAGGGGGCTGGCCATCTGAATAGTCGGCGGGAGCGGCAATACATAGATTCATGGCAGGGCGGGAGCGAGAGGGGGCGGCGCTCCGGCGCCCTCTATGGACGCACCGCCACTGTTACCGGCATGTGGTAAAAATATCAATAGCATCAATGTCAATAGCACCTTCAGAAGTATATTTACCTAGAAAAATGGTGACGTGTTCAACACTTCTTTTACCCAGGTGGGGTGTGTGTGTGTGTGTATTAAAAATATTTTTTTTCTTTTTAGAAGTGATCACACTTTCACAGTTGCATAAGGGTGGAGCACTTTAGTTGCACTTAGAGTGGTGGGGATGGAAACTGCGGGGGGATTATAGGCAGGCCGCGCTCCCAAGTAGGATGCAAAAAAGAAAAAAAACTGACCACGCTGGAAGGCATTTGCTTCCATGCTCTAGTGTGATTGGTTTGAAATAGGGAAGTTAATGGAATGGCAGGATCCCAAGGCATTTCATACAAAGTAAGCACAGACAACAGGATACTTTTTAAAATACAAATACTTATACATAGTAGTTTGGCAATTAATTAAAATTGCAATAAAAAAAAAAACATAAAGTGACAGCACATTCTCATCTTAAATTTTTCCCCATTTCTACCTGGTTTTTATAATCTTGTTTATATTATCTGGCCATCATGTTGATCCATGCTTCAGTACTTTTTAGGTCACAGACCCAGAACACGTTTACAGATCAGGAAAGCTGACTTCACTAGCTGAAGGCTTGTCTGAAGCCAGTGGCTCAAAGTTTTGAAGCTAGGAGACATCCTCCATATGTTTCTCAGTAGAGGTTTCCTGTAGGACTTATCCAAGCATGGTGGAAGATTTCTTTACCAGATGTTAAAGTTTTTCTTTATTTAGGATCTCAATCATTCTCCACGTTAGTACCCATGATGGCTACAGGAGACAATCTAATAATTGTTGAAGCATCCATCCAATGTCTCGTCAGTAAGCATGGGTGAATGGAGTTCTCCGAACAACCAAATTATAGGGTCGTACGACCGATTGTTCGGCCTGCCGAACCACCACAATACTCTGCGCCGCCGCACTATGCACTGAAACCCCCGATTAGGTGAAGCACTGAAAGCTTCACACAATCAGGGCACAGAGCACTGTCAGAGCCATGACTGGACGCTGTCACGATGACTGTATCCAATCATGGCTCATTGCTCTTAATATCCCACACTGTAAAAGTATTCTTTCTATAGCGGCAATTTGCAGTGTGATAGCAGTGAGGAGAAAGATAGAACAGGGCTCTGTTGAGTGCTATTAGACAGTTAGTTAGTTAGTGTGCTATTCTGATTCTATTGTCAGTAGAATATCAGTTTAGTGTGCATCTAGGGATAGTGGAGTGTAATGTGACTATAACTCCATGTAGTTCTGTGCGTTACCGCAAGTTTAACGCCATACAGTTCTGTGCCTTACTGCTCGTTTGATGCAGTATATTATAGTGTATCTGTGGTTGTGTCATGAAAATACTCAAATTAAAGTGCACCAAACTCCACTTTCCATTGATTAAAGTGCATCCACGTACACATCTTAAAAACATTTTGTTAATAAGCACCCCCCACTCCCCCCATCATGTCTGGGAGGACAGCAAGGAGAGGCAGACATTCCAATGGCACTGTAAGAGGACCAGTAGCGTAAGTGCACACAGGCAAAGGTGGACGTGGTCAGTCCTCAGGCAGGCAGGGCATCATTTCCTCTCTTTAGTGATGTTGCCCTTGCTATCGAGCCACAGCATGCAGAGGTGGTGGTGGACTGGCTTGCTAAACCGTCCTCATCCTCTGTCACCCAAGCAGAGACTAGTGTGCAGTCCTCTGCAGCTGCCAGAGTGGCAAAACCTGCCTCCTTGTCCACAGCTATTCCTGCCACAGTCCCACAATCAGGCATGGAGGAGTCAGCAGAGTTTTTTGAACACGGCATCAGCCACTTGCACCTTGACTATGCACAGCCATTACTCAATTCAGATGTTGGTTCTGTTTCCGAGGTTGAGGAAGGCAGAAACATGAGCCTACAGAGAGGGGAGAACACAAATTGGCAGTCATGTTCCCTCAGCCGCAGAATATTGTCAAGTTGTCTCCAGTGGTAATGAGGATAACGGCGATGATGGGGGAAGACGATGAGGAGGTCGCTGACTCGACTTGGGTGCCAGATAGATCAGAGAAGGAAAGTGAGGGTGACGCACAACCCTGCCATCATGGAAGAGTAGAGAGCCACCACCCTATTCCATCACATTGTCGAGCCATTATCTCCTGGCCCACTTTCCACAGCTCAGCTCAGCTGTCTGGGCCTTTTTTTTAGTACATGTGCAGCCGATCGCACTGTTGCCATTTGCAAACTTTGTCTCAAGCACATCAAGCATGGCAAAAACACCAACCATTTGGGTACCACATGCTTGACAAGGCATTTAACCTCCCACCACTCCGTTGGCTAGAGGACCTAAAAGCCACACAAGGGGCACAAATTTGTCCCTCCTCCTTACTCACCATAGTCTTTCCCTGCTATACACCTCATGACCTCTCCAGCAGCCTCCACTGACAGGAATGATAGTATAGTGCAGGGTGTCCCAGGTCCTTGCAGCACATCTGGCAGCAGCACACTACCAGCTGTACACTACAGCCATCAAAATTTCTCTGCCCCATCTGCTGCAAAGGAAAAAAATTATAATACAGTCCCTGACACCCACATGCCCAGCGTCCAAATGCAAACTTGTCAAAGCTGCTGGCAATAAAACTTCTGCCTTTCCGCCTGATGAATTCTGCCCCCTTCCGTGAATTTGCAGAATGTGCTGTACCACAAGGGCAGGTTCCCAGTCGCTATTTTTCTTCAAGCAAGGCCATCCCATCTCTATCTTCACGTGGAAGGCAGTGTTGTGGCATTGTTGGGCAAGGCAGTCAGCCGCAAAGTCTACGTTACTGCTGACACGTGGTCCAGCAAGCATGGGCCGGGACGATATATTTAAATTACAGCACACTGGGTAACTCTTCTTGCAACTCAGAAGGATGTAGGACAGGGCTCAGTGTGGCAGCTTGTTGTGCCCCCATGTCTTCATATAGCTGGTGATGATGCCAGATTCATCAGCTCTACCCTCGCCTCCTCCATGCCCTCCTCTGCTGAATTGTCCTATGAACCTTAAGTACCCCCAAGTGTTCAAAGGGGTATTCAATGAGTTAGGCCAAAAAGTACCATGCAGTACTTCAGCTGGTGTGTCTAGGGGACAAGAATCACACCAGAGCAGAGATGCTTGCAGCTCTGCAGGGACAGGCCCAGAGGTGGTTCATGCCATGCCAGCTGGAACCAGGAATGGTGGTGTGCGATAATGGCACAAACTTCCTGTCCGCCCTTAGACAAGGAAAGTTGACACATGTGCCATGCCTGCCACATGTTGTCTGTCCTTTGGTGGTGCAGCATTTCCTAAATAGGCACCCAGGGTTGGAAGATCTTCTAAAGCAGGCCAGGAGAGTGTGTAGCCATTTTAGGTGGTCATATACAGCCAGTGCTCGGTTGGCTGAAAGAGAGGAGCAGTGGAGGAGAAGGCATCCGCCTAAGTGATGCATTTCTGAATTTTTGTAGTCCTCGTCGCCCAGGGCTGCCAGCTTCCACATCCTATCGGCAGCGTCTGCATCACATGGTGGAATGATTATCTAGGGGCGGAAACAAAGAGCTTTCCAGTCGACGATCCACTGGCTTACTGGGTAATGAGAATAGACCACTGGCCAGAACTTCCCCAGTATACTATTGAGCTTCTGGGCTGCCCTGCATCCAGTGTGCTTTAGGAACAGGCATTCAGTGCTGCTGGAGATTTTGTTACTGATCATAGAAGGCGTCTGTCCACAGAATCCGTGGACCGTCTGACTTTTATCAAAATTAATCAATGTTGGATTACCAGCAGCTATGAAGCCCCTGATGCCGATTAAGCGTTTTTGGGATGTGAAATCTCTCCAGGACTTTTAGGCTGCCTAGTGTCGATTTCATCTGGAAGAATGTTTTTGTGTTGGTTTCATAGGCACAATTAACACCCAAAAAACAATTTTTACGCACCTGTCAAACAGGTGCATATCATTACAATTTTTGACAGCAAGGCCAATTCTTGTTTTCATCAAGCGTAACTCTAGAGGATTATGGTGCGAAGGGGCCACTAACACACAAGGGGCACATTTTTTGCACCCGTTACAGAAGTAGAAATCCAAAAAGTCTGTGGTAGAGGCACCAGAATTTATTCCAAAAAATCTCAAATCTTGTTCCATGTGCGCTACATTGTGGCCTCATTATATAGACAAAATAAAGAAAGCTTGCAGGGAAAAATGTAATTTTTT
This sequence comes from Rana temporaria, assembly GCF_905171775.1. Lineage (NCBI taxonomy): Eukaryota > Metazoa > Chordata > Amphibia > Anura > Ranidae > Rana > Rana temporaria. Next base: position 401,697,139 of record NC_053492.1, on the reverse strand, counting down.
GGGCTTTATAAATGCAATTATTGATACAACAGCTTCTATACACAGTACAGATGTGTCACTTTACAGTTGGACTAAGGTGACCCCCAGGCACTATATTGAAATACATTTTTCATTTTTATACTTTCACTTTAAGCATTGATAAATCGCTGACTTTTTTACAAACTTTTTTTTATTAATGCATGTCCCCCAGGGCAGTACTTGGACCCCCATAACCATTGTATGCCCAATTGCTTGCATATAAACCTTCAAAATAGTCACTTGATTTTTCACTTTCGGGTCCTATAGACTTTAATGGGGTTCATTATTCGGTTCCGAACTCTCCCGATGTTCGAATGTTCTTGGGCGAACCGAACAGGGGGTCGTTCGGCCCATCCCTACCTGTCAGCATGGGAGTATTAGGAATAAGCGAAAAAGATCTATTTATTGGAAAAGTACAATTAATTGCATCAGCGTACAAATCCAACTCGACTGCATGATCTTACATCATAACCGATACTGTGCTTATATCATAATGCCTTACCTCCAGGGTGATGAGGAAATCCAAGATCGGTTTCATTTCCAGATAAATCTAGCAGGGTAGAACAAAATAAAAAAGGTACAATAAGCAGTAAAAACATTTATTTTTGTATGACAGCAATGTTGGACACAATTATGGTTTATGGCACTTAAAGCTGCTGCTGAAGAAACTTCAGCATCCAACACTTATGGTAGTGTTGGGTGCCTGATGCCACTCTGCCCTCTGGTTTCCTTTGCTGGTCTACATGAAAATTGTGGAAATAAACCAGAGGGGCATCAGGTATGCAAAACTCCTGAATATAAAGGACTTTTCAAGTTTATTAATCTAGAGACAGGGTTGCTTTTAAAGGGAATATCAGTTTCATACAATAAATATTTATTAAAAAGCTGTTGCATCCTGACATGATGATATGTGTGGATGTGTAGTGTCCAGGACTATGCTGTTCATCCTGTCCTATTACTCTATGCCAGGTCTGACAGCACAGACAAAACTGTCTGATGCAGGCCCAGGGACCTGTAGCTTCACTATGTGACTTGACCTTCCTTCCTCTTGCTCCCTTCTGCTATTTCTATTTGCACTATAAGTGGCTCCCTCTAGGTTGGAGTGCTGAATTGGGTTTGATGACACATTTGTGGTGGCTTTGGGACTCCGCACTCTACTGAGCTTTGTCCGCCCCTTGATAACTCCTAGATGGCTCCCCTGTATTGGCTGAGATACAAAAGAGAAAGGGGGAGACAAACACCAGTGATGGGCTATATGGAGGGGGTACATATGCTGGACAGTGCTAAAAAAGCCAAGGAGAGAGGTAAAGAGGCAGCAGCTAGGTTGGAAATGTTTTCTGGTAATAGTAAAGAGACAGCCTACAGAATGGATTGATCTGTAATTTTATCTGCAGCCCCTACCTCTTCTCCAAAGCTGTTAAATTGATTTCAAAGTAATATCTCAGTTATGGGCTGTGTAGAGCATGCCCAGCTTGAAGATTCTGAGAGTACATAAACTTCTGTCTATAATACTGAATAATCACAGAGGAAGAAGAAAAACAGTGAAAGATTTTCGCGGGGCAGTGCAAAAGTGTGGTCATTGTTTTGTTTTATTAAAGACACAGATGGAAGCAATTAGAGAAGAATTTACTTTTGTCAAGACAGGATTTGAAGAAAGTCCGCGAATACATTTCCAATTGGGAAAGTAGAATAGAAAAAGCTATATCGAAGTAGTGGAATTTATGGAGAAATGGCTTCTATCCCTCTCTGTATTTAGGAAAGACACTTTTACCTCTTTAGTGGTTGAGAGGGCTTATTGGGTTTGGACTCGTTGCCTCCACCTGGGGGCAGTGGGAATTCTATAGGGGTGCACACCACCCAAGTGACACCTGCTAGAGGGGCGACAGCCAGGGCTTACCGCTGGATTGCCTCCGCCGCTTACTAACACAGTGGAGTGGAGCAGGAGGCAGAAAGAGAACACTTCTATACAGGGGGGAGAGAGAGACATAGCAGCGCTAAATAGAGGGCGGGAGCTGCCAAGGTTAACTTTTCAAGCTAACCAGCAGGTGATTGGTTGCTAGGTGGTCCTAGCAACCAATTACCAGCTTGTTATTATGAAAGATTAACTTCAGCAGCTCCCACCCTCTATTCAGCCCTACTGTCTCTGCATGCCCGAGTAAGGTAGGAAGTGGTAGAGCTGCGGGGGGTGGGGGGGTGTAATGTGCAGGGGGGCTGTGGATTGTAAAGGGCTCCAGAGGTGAAAGTGCTGTGTAATGTAAAGTGGGCCAGAGGTGCAGGGGGCTGTGTAATGTAAAGGGGTCCAAAGGTGCAGGGCTGTGTAATTTAAAGAGGTACAGAGGTGCGGGACTGTGCAATGTAAAGGGGTCTAGAGGTGTAGGCTCTGTGTAATGTTCAGGGGATTGTAAAGGGGTCCAGAGGTGCAGGGCGCTGTGTAATGTAAAGGGGTCCAGAGGTGCAGGGGGCTGTGCAATGTAAAAGGGTCCAGAGGCTGTGTAATATAAAGGGGTCCAGAGGTGTGCTCTGTGTAATGTTCAGGGGGCTGTGAAATGTTCAGGGGTCCAGAGGCTGTGTAATGTAAAGAGGTCCAGAGGTACAGGGGCTGCGTAATGTGCAGAAGGCTGTGTAATGTAAAGAGGCCCAGAGGTGCAGGGGGCCATGTAATGTAAAGTGATGCCAGAGGTGCGGGGTTGTGTAATGTAAAAAGGGGCCATGTAATATAAAGGGAGTTTTCCTATGTTTTACCTGCAGTTATAGCTGCAGTCCTATAGATTTATGTTAGGCTGCATTTTTTTTGCAAGCGCAGCAAGAAACCTGCATGCTGCATCGTTGCCGCACTTTCAGAAAACAGGAAAATTATATATATATATATATATATATATATATATATATATATATATATATATATATATATATATATATATATATATATATATATATATATATATATATATATATATATATATATATATATATATATATATATATATATATATATATATATATATATATATATATATATATATATATATATATATATATATATATATATATATATATATATATATATATATATATATATATATATATATATATATATATATATATATATATATATATTTTGGGGGGGGGGGGGTTTGACATGTTGTGGTTTTACTGTACTAGGTGACACCAACCCTAGTGACGCCACTAAGATATATAAGTGTAGCGCTTATAGTGATATAATAAATATCAAAATACCATAGTCTGTGTAATAAAAAATACACAGATATTAATAAATGTAGAACATAAATAAAACAGTATGTACAACCCTTTAAAAAAAGGAGGTGCCAATAAATAAATGATCTAGTATACTTGATATGATATCAAGTGAAAAGCAAAGTCCAACAAAACTTAGTGTTCAGGATAATTGATAATGTTGAAGTTCATATTTTCCACATGTCATTCAAGTGAGTGAATAAAATGAAAAGATGCGTGACTTCTAAAACGATACAGTACCACCACCGATAAAAGTGCAGGCTTACCGGAACTTGTTGACCACTGATGGCATATGCCAAAAGAGGTCGATCAAGGCTTTGTATGACAGATGTCAAAAAACGATCCTTGGCCGGGAAGTGTAGACCCAATTGGATGATGTATCCTTGGATGGAATAGGTCCCCAGGGACAGACTGGAAACTGTACTGGTGTAGGACTCCCAAAACCAATTGGTTCAGTGTAATAATGGTGCATAAGGGGAAGAAAAGAGAGGTGGCCACATAGCGTAACTCCGTATGGTAAAAAATTGCGTGTTTATTCACAGCTGACAAACTTACATTTGGCTGAGGTAAAGAATTCTTGCATGCAAAATGGGGCGACAGTGGAGTCCTCCCGATGCGTTTCGTGGTCAAAACCCCAGACGATGTGCTTTTGACCACGAAACGCGTCGGGAGGACTCCACTGTCGCCCCATTTTGCATGCAAGAATTCTTTACCTCAGCCAAATGTAAGTTTGTCAGCTGTGAATAAACACGCAATTTTTTACCATACGGAGTTACGCTATGTGGCCACCTCTCTTTTCTTCCCCTTATGCACCATTATTACACTGAACCAATTGGTTTTGGGAGTCCTACACCAGTACAGTTTCCAGTCTGTCCCTGGGGACCTATTCCATCCAAGGATACATCATCCAATTGGGTCTACACTTCCCGGCCAAGGATCGTTTTTTGACATCTGTCATACAAAGCCTTGATCGACCTCTTTTGGCATATGCCATCAGTGGTCAACAAGTTCCGGTAAGCCTGCACTTTTATCGGTGGTGGGACTGTATCGTTTTAGAAGTCACGCATCTTTTCATTTTATTCACTCACTTGAATGACATGTGGAAAATATGAACTTCAACATTATCAATTATCCTGAACACTAAGTTTTGTTGGACTTTGCTTTTCACTTGATATCATATCAAGTATACTAGATCATTTATTTATTGGCACCTCCTTTTTTTAAAGGGTTGTACATACTGTTTTATTTATGTTCTACATTTATTAATATCTGTGTATTTTTTATTACACAGACTATGGTATTTTGATATTTATTATATCACTATAAGCGCTACACTTATATATCTTTTTGTCACTTTGCTTTTTTGAATAAGCTGTGTTAGCAGCTACCATTACCGCACTATTGGCAGCGCAGGGTATTCACTTTTCCCTAGTGACGCCACTGCCTGGGGCAATGCAACGACTTATCTTAACTTGGTTATTTAATCACCAGGCCAGAGATAAGATCGTGCACAAAGGAAGAAGGCTAAAGCCAAGACTTTCATCAAAGGTCCAAAAGGAAATACGTTTCAGAAACGGCCACGTGCTAGGTTTTATCTGGCATGCCAGATAAACTAGCTGATGAAACCCTTTGGATTGATAGAAATTAAAAACATTTGTGGGCCGTGTCCTTAATTTCCTTTCTCTGTCTCAAAGGTGAAACATCAGAGGTCTATTTAGACCCCTAATATTTCATTAAGCCCCCAATGGAGCTTCTAAAATAAAAAAATAAAGTTGTAAAATAAATACATAAAATAAAATGTTAAAAAAAAAACATAAGAAAGAAAGAAAAAAAAAACAAAAAGAAAAACCGACACCAGTGGCGGAACTACCAGGGTCACATTGTTAACGAGCCCTGGCATTCCACCACGGGGGGGGGGGGGGCACCAGGGGAGATCTTTATAGTTTCTAGCTCCGGGGCCCTGAAGTTTGTAGTTATGCCCCTGGAAAGATCATTGGTGTCATGCTGTTGGCGCTGCCAAGTGGACTGGAAACTATATAAGCACCATCATCTACAGCTCAAGGAGTCCTACATTTAAAGCCATCTCTAGGTCCCAAACTCGTATATTGTTGCAACGAAACACCAAAAATAATTATGGACTACTTACCAAAGTCATCACTCATTGGATCTTCACTTTCTTGGTTCAGATCAAGATTATAATTTGCATGACTTGCATTACTTTGTACTGTAATTTTACTATGGCCAGCAGTGGTCATTTTGATCTTTTTTAAAACATCTACATCCAGAGATGGGTGCGACCTGTCAGATGGTGAATGTGGTAGAGGTAAGGGAAAATGTATCAATAGCTGAGTAGAGGAAGATTTATATGGCATGGCTGTGCTTGTTACAGGTTGTGTGGCCGTTTTATTTTCATGACCTGAATCATGTCCGCTAGGATTTACCAACCAACGACCAATCCATCCTAGAACCTTTGAAAATATTTCTGTAGACTTGTATTCCTCAGTTGGTAAAATGTTATTTTCTGGGACTGTTGAAACGTTGTTCCTTTTAAGAGTGCCTTCCTTTTTGGTTTCTGTAATTCGGCGTGAGCTCCCAAAAAGTTTGGGCTGAATGTCAAATCTTGGTTGAGAGGAAGAAGACACATCTTTAGGGACTCCCTCTTGACCTGAGACCAGCACTTTGCTCTGTGGAGGTGAGCCACTAACTATCTGTTTAGCTGCTGGAAGGCTTGTTGAGTAGCTGCTGCCAAGAACATTTATACGAAATCCCAGCACAGCACTCACAGTCCTACCTATTTGCAAATTATTTTCAAGATGTACAGTACTAAATGACACAGGCTGAAAAACTTGAGTTTTTTCAGGTTCAGTGACAGTCTGGCTACCACGTTCCTTACTCAATGACTTGGTTGTTGGTAACAAGGCCTGAGGCTTTGGATGAGAAATACCCTCTTGACTTGTTGGAAATTTGGACGAAAACCATGCTGGTGAAATAAGGGGAGCTGCTGTTGAGGTTTCTATTGTGTGCCCGTCAGCTGTAAAGTCATGTTTCATACTTTCAGCAGTTGCATTAACAGCAGGTTTTTTAGGTCTTTTGACAATACTTGCAACATTATCCCGAGGAAATTCAGTCTGTTGGGCTGCACTAACTGGTGGTGTCATCATAAACTGTCCTTCACTGAAATGATGGATTTTAGTGAGCTCAGCTAAAAGAGCAGCAGTAAAAGGTGTGGAAACTTGAATATTATTGGTTTCGCTGAATTGCTCTGTCCCATCGGGCTCAGTATGAGATATTCCAAAATGTGGAGTTTTTGGAAGCTTTGCAGTATAGGGTTTCCTTGTAGGAGTAGCCTTATGTAGCCCAACAACATGTGCAGTACCATAATGCACAGTCATTGGAAGATCGGTAAGATAGGTTGTGCTGAAATGGGGAGTAACACGCAGCTCCGAATCATGAGCTCCACTAAAATGGGGTGCCACAGGAATCTCAATATGTGCTGTACTTGGCACTGGTGTTTCTGACATAGAAAGTGTTTTTCCCAATATCCAGTCTGATTGAGATGTAGTTTCCCACTGCCCCACATAACTTGGCTGTAGGTCTTCTGTGGTCTCTATATCAATAGGTTTGTCTTCATCCATGACAGAAGAATGTGAGGAGGGTGGCTTGACAACCTTAGATGGTGGGGAAGGAACCTGTACTACTGTGCTTGGAACATCCTTTGACAAGTTAATAGCAAAGGTACCTTCAGTTAAATAGTGAGTAACACGTAGAGGTGGCTGGGAAGTAGCAATTGCAACTTCATGGTCTCGGTCATGGTAAGATTCAGAAACCTTGGTGCCAATATAAGGCAACTTGCTAGTAGACAATGTTGAAGGTAGAGAAGAATATACTGGACGTACATTTGTTGGTGGGATTCCAAGTACTGTTGCAACTGGTACAGTCACAGACGTATATGGTTTTAATGAACATTTACATAAATGAGCATTTAGACCAGCAGCAGGGTCATCAAAGATATAGTATCGTCCTTTAAAATATTTGAGTGAATCAGTAAGTGAAAATGTCTGCCATAGTAGTATAACATTGACTGCAAGGGCCTGAGCCGCAAAAACATGTGTAGGCTTATTCCAACAAGCAGACACAATGGTGGATTCAACAGATGATGAAAACGTTTCAAAAATTATTTGGGCACGGTTGTCATCGCAGTTTGTGTTTGTTTGAAATCCATCTATGTAGATTACAATGTGTTTTCCTGGTGCAGCTAAAATAGTCCAGTTACACCACAAATTAATGTTAGTATTCCCATAAACCACAGGAGGGTAAAAGGTGCCAAAATCTTTTCTTAACTTGACGAGACAGCTCTTTTCTGCCATAAAGGTATGCACTGAACTTGGCTCAAACCCTGAAAAAAAAAAGAAAAAAAAGTATGGATAGAAGATAAATGAAACCAAAACTGTAAAATAAAGGAGGTAAGTTACCAACATAAAATATTTATAAATATACAAAAAATGAATGCATACTGTATTTAAATGGCCCTTCCCTCACTAGATGCAACATGCCTTCTCACCACCTGCCACATGCTCTCTGAAGAGCGATCCACATTTTAAGGAGTCCTTTTTTTTCTTGAATTTTAAATTAATTTTTTAATTTAGAATTGCATTTTTTATTTTAAAAGTTTATTTTTTTTATATTTTTAATTTTTTTTAATGTATTACATTAGTTGTTACAGGAGATGCTTGCAGTAACAGGAGGAGAGCAGAGGAGAATTTAAAATGAAATATACAATTAGCTGGATTCAGAAAGACTTACGCCGGCGTATCTAATGCTACGCCACGTAAGTCCATGGATGCGCCGTCGTATCTATGCGCCGTATTCTTGTACTAAGATACGCCTGAATTTTGGCTTCCTACGACCGACGCAAGTCTCCGTCGTATCTTGGGGTACACATCATATTTACGCTGGCCGCTAGGGTCGCTTCCATTGATTTACGCGTTGAATATGCAAATGACCGAGATACACCGATTCACGAACATACTTGCGCCCGTCGCATGAGTATACGCCATTTACGTAAGGTGTATGTCCGGCGTAAAGATAAACCACCAAATAGCTGATCTAAGAGGACAAGCAAAGAGAAAGGCGCCTTTGGGTGCAATACTTTAAAACAGTTTTTATTTTACAATAGCCAAAGATTAAAAACCACTCACAATTTGGTGGTGAGGAACAGGCATATAGGTGGGATTCTCCAGAAGGGAGAGGTAGATGTCATCTGGTGCATCTTTTTAAATCCTTCATCAGGTCCCTGGTGTAGCGCTGTGGAGTGAGGGGGGATCGGTCCTTCTGCCGCTGATGGTAGCAGATGATTGCGGTGGACGGGACAATCCTCAACAGGCACTGGATGCGCGGGTATACCAGCGGACGATGGGTGATGACGTCACCAGGCAAGCGACGCGTTTCCAAATGCTTGGCAGCGAGTGACACGGCTGCCGCATTCCTTTATTATATTATATACACACACATACACACACGTTGAGGTGATAGCTACCCATTTTCCACAAACAAAAAAAGGGACCACAACCCATTCACGGCATTCTGAGATAGATAGATATCATGGCATTGTCAAATTCCCTAAAACCATGGTATGTACATGCATTTATGCAATATGCAGAACACTCATTCCAAATATATATCCATATGCACATGTGCCTACAGGTCTAGTTGAAGGACATATCAGTTACATACACTGTATAGTGTGTCCTACCCAAGCACACGTTGATATCATAACATGTTGCCTACCTGTAAACCTGTGTGTACGGTAGACCTCTATGTACTCTATAAACCAATATTTTACAGCGTAGGTTTGAAATTCATTACTTTCTAGGGTGGCATAGGCATTCTTATTTCACATTGATAAATTTTTATAAAAAAAATGTAACTGCCCTGTTGGGGGGCCTTTGGTGAAATATTAGGGGTCTAACAGACATTTGGGACAGAGAAAGGGACTGAGGACATTGATTCATCAGTCCTTTTCTCTGCAGGCTCAGCTGCACTGGACAGTGAATAAATGGGCATTGCGGTAAATGACGTCGCAAGGACGTCATTTGCTTCGACGTGAACGTAAATGGCGTCCAGCGCCATTCACGATCCACTTACGCAAACTACACAAATTTCAAAAATCGCGACGCGGGAACGACGTCCATACTTACCATTGGCTGCGTCTCCTAATAGCAGGAGCAGCCTTACGACGGAAGCGACGTACGCAAACGACGTAAAACTTGAACGCCGGGCGCGCGTACGTTTGTGAATCGGCATGAGTATGCAATTTGCATACTCTACGCTGACCACTACGGGAGCGCCACCTAGCGGCCAGCGTCAGATTGCACCCTAAGATACAACGGCATAAGAGACTTATGCCAGTCGTATCTTAGGCTACAGTCGGAGTATCTAGCTTTCTGAATACAGAAAATAGATACGTGTACATGCCATTTGTTTCTGTTCACTTTTCACACGTTGCCAAGATGCTTAATACTATACAAAACATTTCATATCAACACAGGTTTTGTTTAATTGCAACTTTAGTATCACAGATATAACTGGGTGTGGTTTATTGTATAATATAAGACTTACCTACATTGACTTGGTTTTCACTTTCAATAGCCTGGATACCCTTTAAGGAAATAATATATATTTAAACCCATTAACATATGTTATACACAACAAATGCAGTCAAAAGGCTTTTTTTTTTTTATTCTTTTAAAATTTCTGTTCTTCAGTGAATAGCAGGTCAAGTCCAAAAAAGGCTGACCACCAGAGAAGTCCTCACAAGGATGGGAAAGTTTAACCAAGTATGAACCAAGAAAATCCTATATCATATTAATACTGTATGTAGTGCCTGTGTACTTTCGTACAGGTGCTATATTTAAATTTAGTGGGGAATGAGAGAGTTATGTTGCTCTCATTCTTTGAATTGTCAAATTTGGCTGTCGCCAAATCTGGATTGTCCTGTGGGTCAGTTTGTGCCCCAGAGATGCAGTCTCATCTCTGGGCGGCAGGTGGCGCCAGAGGGGTCCAGGCGGAGCCGCTTCTTCCCAGCAGCCAATTGGAGGCGTTTTCCCTCGCAGGGCATGCTGGGAGGGGGTATTTCTGTGGCGGAGGCCGTTTTTCGTGGTTCTTCGTGGGTTCCTGGTTCCAGGTGTGGCACCCACCTTTAGGGTGTGCGCACATCACGGGCCCCACCACTATGGCCTACCAGGCCGGGGTCGCGTGCTATGCAGAGTTCCTGACTCTGGGCTCTCATAGCCCGGAGCAACTAATGCTGCCAGGGAACCCCAGTGACTTACTGGGTTCCTGTACCTATTGAGAAGATCCCAAACTGGGTACTGTACAGTGGGAGATTGGTCTGAGGAGAACCCGGAGGCAGGTGATCCAATAAGATTTAAACGAACCACCGAGGATCTGGGTGACCGGACACTGACAGGTCGCATCCAAACTGTCAGTCGGTGACCCCAACAGACATACTGGGAGGATTTGCTCTATCGTTCTAATCTTCAAGCACTAGGCCTGTGGCAGAGGTCTCATCTTAATATCCTAACTCAATTAGAGCCAAGTCGGTGGCAGAGACTTGTTCCTCCCAGAAACTCTAAGTGGCGCTCTGGCTGCCGGGCCTGTGAGAGAGGTCTGTCCAGGGGCACTTTACCCACTCCGGCTGGAGTGGCGACGTAGACGAATACAATTGCTAAAGGGCAGGACTGCCTTTATTATCCATAGCCCGATTCTGTGAAGTTGCTCTTCCTTCACCAACCTGTCCTGTCTACCTCAAGTTGTCATGTTGTTCGTGTTTGGCCAGAAAATAAAAGCATCGAAAACGTCAAACACCTGTATGGACATTCTGTTACTGCTCTCAACACCACCATCACCCCTAGACACAGTACAGAGGTAACTTAAAAACGCTGATCCCAAATCTAACCAGCAGCTCCTCCGGGGGTAGCGCTACATGTATATACCCTATATCACATGTAGATTAGAAAGGACAGTGTCCTAGGTTGGCATGAATAAATTAAAGTCAACAAACCTGTATTAAAATAAACCCTTTCTAAGAAAAAGGACTGCCAATGCCTGACTCATTTTTGAAATGCTAGTTACCTTTATTGACCCCCTGGCAGTCTCAGATTGGCTCGCCTGATGGTTCCATGTCAGCACAGCTGGGTATAGGCTCGGCCCCCCCTATGCTTACAGGACCTTAACTTATACATTTTAGCCCATCTGCAGCCTCAGCATTCTTCTTTTTACCTCCTATGTGCAGAAACTAGGTGTGCTTCTTAACCTGGCTAGTCTAAAGGGCTGGCCATTCGTCCATGTGTGTGGATTAGGCTGAACGCAGTCCCTGGTGTCTCGGCAAAATGACCCGTATTCCAGGAAGCCCCTGCTGGTCCCCGGGGTGGCTTATCAAGGCTAACAGCCTTGTCTGGGGTCTGCTGGTTCCATGTCAAGTGGGCACCGGTATCGGCAGAGTCTCCCCTAGGCATGCGCACCCACGGTGTGCCGGTGTATACAGTCAGATGGCGGAGGTTTGGGGGGCTAAATTTAAGAATGCTTTGTATCCAAATGAATGCTGTGTTTCTGGGAATTGTACCTTGCTTCCTGCAGCCACTAGCATACCCTAAACTCCTCCACAGGGAGTACTCACCCATTGGTGGCTTCTCACGCTTGCTTTACTATTGTGCCACCCCCCTCAAAACACCAGCATTTACATTCCTATAGCCAGCTATTGCCTGTTGAAATATAAGACATCTTTTACATTTCTTTGTGCTCTCCAGTTTTTTTTGTTTTTTTTTTTCAGGTGAAAAAGGGGAGAAGCATGCTTTTATGACATCTACAATTCCCTTGGGGGGTTTGTATATATTGCAGAATATTAATTAAATTCTGCTGCAAATTCCTACCGCTTTGTTGCTGTTCTGAACAAAACACTCTTTCATTATATCTAGATTCCTGTCAGGGCAAGGTTTAGTTCATCAACCACCTGGTAAATTAGGGCTGTAGATCGAAGCCTCCCTCTAGCAGTGGCTAACCCTTTAGGGCAGGGGTCGGGAACCTATGGCTCGCGAGCCAGATGTGGCTCTTGATGGCTGCATCTGGCTCTCGCCTCTCAATACGCAGATCGTGTGGTGTGCCGATCCGAATTGAGCCCATAGAAAAGGCCACGGCTTTGGCCTAGCTCTGGAGCGGCGGCCACCTTGGCAATTTTCTTGACCTATTGTAGAATATGTATGTGTTGTATTTACATAGCTGTGCGAGGAGCTGGGGGTGGGTACAGGAAGTAGGAAGTTATGAATGGAAACTAAAAGAAATAGATTTTACATGTGGCTCTCTGCTGACAAGCTCTTCACAAGATCCATCCAACTATTCCTCATTGCTTCTACAAAATCTACACCTATTTTGTCCATTAGCTATACCAAGTACTCACATTTTTATCGCCATCATCCTCCAGACTCCCAGCGTAAACTTCATCAGTTTGTTGTCCCAGCACAAGGAAAACAAGGACCTGACATACTACCAAGCATGGTAGCATTGCGAAGATCCTCAGCGTTCTTCACAAAAAGCTAAAATGTATTAAAGTAAATTATAAAACTTTTACTATGCATGCTTTGTGGAAGTGAACAGAGTGGTAAATGTCATATCAATATACAAGGCTAGTTTCAGAATGCTGGTTTATTATTCTGCAAATAGTCTCTGTTGTATCCTTTACTGCAGGATATTGTATTTTACACAGAAAAAAAATGGGGGGGGGGGGTGGAAGAGAGGCACACCACTTCCATGGTTACCAACCATTTTATTTTACTGGCAGGCACCCTAAAAAATTGTGGTCAACATTAAAAATTTTACAGACACTTCTGTGGCAGCATGTGATTATACAGTATTGTCTTTTTAACAGCATTCATATAGTATTAGTAACACACTCGTGATTTTACATGGAGCAATGTCTGGTCAGGCCTCTCCTATTCCAGGATGACTGTTCCCTCAAGAACAAAACTATTTTCATAAAAGGCATGGGGTTAATTTAGCGAATAAGATGAAGCTCTGTCATCTATAAATACCTAATCACGAGGTAAATAAAAAAATATATATATAGATTTTGTGCTAAAATGAGTAACCAATAGACAAGCGCCTGTTTCTTCCATGTGCTAATTACTATTGGAATACATCCATATTAAATTCTTGGGTCAATAACCTTTGGATGTATACATTTTCAATGGATTAACTTTGTTTACTTATGTAGGTGCTTATATACACCAAATATGATTGAGTGGCAACAATAGAGGTACATTCATATAATATAAACAAATATAAAGTAACAATAATTTAAAGTGCATATACTGTTATAAGTGCAATAAAGTCCTTATTAGTGCTGTGAAGCGGGATATCATTCTACTACCGTCACAAGTGCAAATAAAGGCAAAGCACTGCTGTGCTCCTTGTATCCAACAATGCCAACGTTTCCACAGGCTGGGCTAGTGTAAAATTCACACTCGCCAAATATGATGGACTCTTTTACCTCATGGCAAAAAAGTCTTCTGTGCTTTAGCCCAGGTTCACACTGGGTACGATTTGCTTCGATTTAAGATGCAATTTCACATGTGAAATCGCATCTCAAGTCGGCGGCATTTTCCGGCAATGACACTGTCCTAATCGGTGCGACGCCGCATCTGCGGCGCTGCACCGGTTCTTTAAAAAGTAGTTCCTGTACTGCTTTTTGCGATTTCGGGCTGCGATTTACATTGACATCTGCACAGATGTCTCTTAAATCGCGGCAGAAATCGGGACTGCCAGCGGGAGTGAAGCCGTGCGAGTTCAGCTGAACTCGCACGGCTTCACTCCCCCAGTCCAGTGTGAACCAGGGTTAAGGCAATTTATGGGGCCCAAACCCAGTGCTGTAGCTCGGATGTCCTCTACTGGCTCCTCTGTGATTAATTCCTTCAGTACAACTCCCGAACTTCCAGAGTGGGTAATATGCAGTATGTGTTGTAAAAAAGAAGAAAAAAAATTCTCAGATTATTATCCTCGGATTTATTATAAAAATAAATTTACAAAAATGGTTAAAAACTATGGGGCAGATCCTCAAAGAAATTACGCCGGCGTATCTCTTGATACGCCGCGTAATTTCAAATTTTGCGCGTCGTATCTTTGTTTTGAATCCTCAAAACAAGATACGACGGCATCTGGGTTAGATCCGACAGGCGTTCGTCTTCGTACGCCGTCAGATCTAAGATGCAATTTTCCGGCGGCCGCTAGGTGGCGTTCCTGTCGTAATCCGCGTTGAGCATGCAAATTAGCTATTTCCGACGATCCACGAACGTACGAGCGGCCGTCGCATTCTTTTACGTCGTTTCCGTTCGGCTTTTTCCGGCATATAGTTAAAGCTGCTATATGGTGGCATACTCAATGTTAAAGCGGGGGTTCACCCTTAGAGGGCACTTTTCCCCCTTAGATTCCTGCTCGTTATTACTAGGGGAATCGGCTATTTATTTTAAAATATGTGCAGTACTTACCCGTTTACGAGACGCATCCTCTCCGTCGCTTCCGGGTATGGGCGTTCCTTCTTGATTGACAGGTTTCCGAGAGGCTTCCGACGGTCGCATCCATCGCGTCACGATTTTCCGAAAGAAGCCGAACGTCGGTGCGCAGGCGCAGTATAGAGCCGCACCGACGTTCGGCTTCTTTCGGCTACGAGTGACGCGACGGATGCGACCGTCGGAAGCCTCTCGGAAGGCTGTCACTCAAGAAGGAACGCCCGCTCCCGAAGACCCATACCCGGAAGCGACGGAAGAAGATGCAGCTCGAAAACGGGTAAGTACTGCTTATATTTTAATATAAATAGCCGATTCCCCTAGACCGAACGAGCAGGAAGCTAAGGGGAGATTTTTTTTTTTTTTTTTAAATGGGTGAACTCCCGCTTTAAGTATGGCCGTCGTTCCCGCGTCTAATTTTGAAAATTTTACGTCGTTTGCGTAAGTCGTCCGTGAATGGGGCTGGACGCCATTTACGTTCATGTCAAAACCAATGACGTCCTTGCAACATCATTTAGCGCAATGCTAGGCAGGAAATTTTAGGGTCGGCGCATGCGCAGTTCGTTCGGCGCTGGGAAGCGCTTCATTTAAATTAAACACGCCCCCCTACCCGCCGCATTTGAATTCCGCGACCTTACGCCGCGAGAGATACACTACGCCGCCGTAACTTACGGCGCAAATTCGTTGTGGATTTAAAACAAAGCCAAGTAAGTTACGGCGGCGTAGCGTATCTTAGATACGCTGCGCCGGTGCAGATCTTTGTGGATCTGCCCCTATTTCTTTAGGACAGGGCCAACGTCACTAAACTTCAGCGTTGTCTATTGTGGAGATAAGCACGTACATATAAGAGTATGTATATAAGCACACATAAGTAAGCAAAGTTGATCCATTGAAAATGTATACGTTTATATCCAAGGTTATTGACCCCAGAAATTTAATACGGGTGTAGTCCGATAGTAATTAGCACATGGAAGGAGCAGGCAACTGTCTATTAGTTATTTTCTAATTTTCCCTATTAGTGTGGACCATATTGGACAGCAGCAGCCCAATTATACCATATATTAGTACCAATGCGCAAGTGTTTTATTTTATTAGATTTTTAATTGGATGATTAAAATGAACCCAATTTCCCCTAAATTGCTAAGCTCAGTACACATTCAGTTTATAAAAACAGTCACTGACTAGTAAGTCTGTAGACAGGGCAAGAACAAGGTACCCGCTTAGAAGGGACTACTCACACACTTCGGCCTTGGTAAAGTAAAACTTTATAGTAATGGTTTGGAATAGAAAAGTCGCAATTGACATTTATCCTGCAAAGCTATTTAAAAACACCTGAACATAATAAAAAAAACAAATACAGGGGTTTGGTCACACTATATGGTCATATAGTGCCAAGCCCACTTACTGCGACAAAGTACCCCAAACTAGTGGGTTCTACCCTAGTAATAGAATGAAAGATCCTGCATCTCAACCATGGGAGCCAAACTCCTCTATGTGGGAGAACTGAAGGGATTCCTCCTATGCACTGGTGGCCACTAATAAGAAGTAATAAGGAGGGGGAGGGGTGCTCCAGCCCAAAAAAAAAAAAAACACTGGTCAGGGTCACTACACTGTATAACCAGCCTGAACTAAGCACTGTCCATTACCAGTGGGTTTGTTTTTCAACCTGTCACTCACTCAAAGTGTGTCCGAATGATGGTAATTCTCCTATTTAAAGGTTGCCTTATTAAGATGGCCACCCAAACTCTCCCAGGAACTGAATATCGAAAGGAATGCCTGCCTTCCCAGTGAGGACCTAAGAGTCCATAAGGGGACAATTTCCTATATACGACTCCTCTCCCCCTGTAGCATTGTCACAGTACCATCTAAAAGGCACCTACCTATGGCTACCTTCACACTGAGGCAGTTTTCAGGCATTTTAGCACTAGAAACAGCACATGTAGTCTGTGCTTTCACACTGGGGCGGTGCACTTGCGGGACATTCGAAAAAAGTGCTGCAGGCAGCATCTTTAGGGCGAGTTGGGAGCGCTATTAATAGCGCTCCCAAAACACCCCTGCCCATTGAAATGAATGGGCAGTGCTTTGAAAGCGCTGCAAAACGGGTCTTTTTTTTTTTTTAAGGTCTTTTATTAAGGTCTTGTCGTCACGTAACCCTAAAAACACAGGCCCGCTAGTGCCTGAAAAGGGCAGCAAAAAAACAAGCGGCGCTTTAGCGCTAACACCATGGCGCTTCAGTGTGAAAGCAGCATGCAAGTCAACTCAATGCTTTGATGACTTTGGTGTGCCAATCACAATATAGTTTTTTTAATCTAGCATTAGTACCTAAAAAAATTGTAGCGCTAATTGATGTGATAACAAAATAAACACTGAGGGGCAGATCCTCGTACAGCGGCGCATTTATGCGCCGGGCGTAGCGTATCTAAGATACAATACGCCGCCGTAACTTACTTTTTTTTTTTCAAATCCTGAAAGAATCTGCGCCGTAAGTTGCGGCGGCGTAGTGTATCTTTGCCGGCGTAATGGTGCCTAATTCAAATGGATGTAATGGGGGCGTGTTTTATGTAAATACGTCGTGACCCGACGTAAACAAAGTGGGGGTATCCCAGTGCGCATGCTCGAAATTACCCGGAACAAGCCAATGCTTCCGACGGTGACGTCATTCTACGCAAATCCCTATTCGTGAACGACTTACGCAAACAACGTAAACATTTCATAATTCTATGCGTGAACGACGGCCATACTTATTGAGTACGCCTCATAACAGCAGCTTTAACTATACGCCGGAAAAAGTCGAACGCAAACGACGTAAAAAAATGCGCCGGCCGGACGTACGTTCGTGGATCGCCGTAAATAGCTAATTTTACGGGGTCGACGCAGATTTCGACGGAAACGCCACCTAGCGGCCGCCGAAAAATTGCATTTAAGATCCAACTGCGTACTAAGACGTACGCCTGTCGGATCGATCCCAGATGCCGTTGTATCTTGTTTTGTGGATACAAAACAAAGATACAACGCTGGAAATTTAAAATTACGCCGGCGTATCAGTAGATAAGCCGGCGTAATCCTTTTGTGGATTTGCCCCTGAATGTCTATATCAAAACACCAAGTGACAGATGTGTAAAAAATATATGATATAAAAAAAGTCCAAATAATGTATTATATAGTGAAAACAAGGGATATACAAGTGATGTAGCAGCATAAAACCAAATCTTCAAACGACAAGGAGCAGCAAAACCACCAAAGGGAAGATGTCTAATGCTTGAAGATGGTGACTCTCAGATGGTAAAACCATGACCCGATGTATAGGAGAAGAGTGAAACAGAAGAGACACATAGCATAATACCGTAGGCAAATGAGCGTTTAATAATAGTTAGAAACACTTACATGGAAGTGGAAGAAAAGAACGTTCTGATCCTAAATGTGCGTGGCTGCAGTGGAGTCACCCGACGCGTTTCACAAAAACTTGCTTCGTCTGGGGCATGGCTTCACTGATGCCCGTCTCTCTTAAATATACAATCTGACCCTGATCACAGGTACACCCCCCGGAGCTCGTCCAATCCGAGACAACTCCCGGGTTAGCAATCCAAATAAACCAATATATATCCCTGGTGTAAATGAATGTCCTAGTGCAAACACAGGCCGGGATGACTATAATAATGGTTTCCAATATGATCAGATTAATAAATAATTTGGTTGTGGCGTGCGCCTCAGCGGTCATGAGCTATGACCTACCGCTTGGCGTGAAGCGCAAACAGCGCGTGTCACATGACACGTACGCCATGCTTCAAAGAGGCCTGCGCAACAGCACAACCCCGCAGAATGAATCTAGGGAAAATTGTTTAAATTGCGCATAAATGGGGTAAATATGTAAGTGAAACCCACACAAATTCTATGGCCAGAAAGAGAACAGACATCCCCCTGCTGGAAATAAAAATAAGCCCAAATGTCTATTAAAAAACACAGGTCTAAAATAAGTATAAAATGGGTATAGTAAAATAATGGGGGGGGGGTCCAAAAGAGTAATGACATGTCATCTACTAGAATTTAATGTTTATACACGGATATGTTATCCTTACGGGGGTTCGTCCAATGGGAGATTGCCATTTCTGGGGCCATTTTGTAATACAATTTTATATCTATCATGTCCCCTTTATAGGATTTGGGTTTACTATCCCATTGTCCCCTGTTTTTGGGCTATTTCGGGGACCCATATATGGGCTGCACTCAATCTAGACATTTTTATAGCAGTCTAGTAGACGACATGTCATTACCCCCTTATTTTACTATACCCATTTTATACTTATTTTAGACCTGTGTTTAATAGACATTTGGGCTTATTTTTATTTCCAGCAGGGGGACGTCTGTTCTCTTTCTGGCCATAGAATTTTTGTGGTCTTCACTTATATATTTACCCCAATGCGCAATTAAAACAATTTCCCCTAGATTCATCCTGCGGGGTTGTGCTGTTGCGCAGGCCTCTTTGGAGCATGGCATGCGCGTCATATGACGTGTATGCCACGTGGCGCAGGCCTATTCGCATATGCTCCGGGGGCGGATCCTTTGAATCTGGGCGCTGAAGCGTGAGGTGCGTGTCATGTGACACGCGCTGTTTGCGCTCCGCGCCAAGCAGAAGGTCATGGCTCACGACCGCTGAGGCGCATGCCGGTGCGCGATTGGTCAAATCGGAAGGTCGCAGCTCATGTGATGAGTCATGTGACATGCACGGCGGTGCGTGATTGGCTGTGTACGATTCTGTGCAGCTTACACTGCTTTTCATGCCCACAACCAAATTATTTATTAATCTGATCATATTGGAAACCATTATTATAGTCATCCCGGCCTGTGTTTGCACTAGGACATTCATTTACACCAGGGATATATATTGATTTATTTGGATTGCTAACCCAGAAGTTGTCTCAGATTAGACGAGCTTCCGGGGTGTACCTGTGATCAGGGTCAGATTGTATATTTAAGAGAGATGGGCATCAGTGGAGGCATACCCCAGACGAAGCAAGTTTTTGTGAAACGCGTCGGGTGACTCCACTGCAGCCACGCACATTTTGGATCAGAACGTTCTTTTCTTCGACTTCCATGTAAGTGTTTCTAACCGTTATTAAACGCTCATTTTCCTATGGTATTATGCTATGTGTCTCTTCTGTTTCACTCTTCTCCTATACATCGGGTCATGGTTTGACCATTTGAGAGTTACCATCTTCAAGCATTAGAGATCTTCCCTTTGGTGGTTTTGCTGCTCCTTGTCGTTTGAAGATTTGGTTCCATGCTGCTACATCCCTTGTATATACTCAGCTTTGTTGACCCTCTGGGCGTAGGCTCACTAGGGTTCAATTTATCTGGTAAGCCTCTGCTTTACTGGTGGCGGGCATTTCACAAGTGTGCATCACGTTCAAGTGGGAATCGCTGTTGATCTGGGATTATTCATCCAGTTCTATTCATCTATCAAGTTTTCACTATATAATACATTATTTGGACTTTTTTATATCATATATTTTTTTACACATCCGTCACTTGGTGTTTTGATATAGACATTCAGGCCTGGATTCAGAAACGATTTACGGCGGCGTATCTCCAGATACGCCGCCGTAATTTTAAATTTGCGCCGTCGCATCTTTACGCCTATTCAGAAAGGCATTTACGTTAGTTTTTTTCCAAGATACGACTGACGTAAGTCTCTTACACCGTCGTATCTTGGGTGCATATTTACGCTGGCCGCTAGGGGCACTTCCGTAGATTTACGCGTAGAATATGCAAATGAGGTAGATACGCCGATTCAGAAATGTACTTGCGCCCGTCGGAATTAGCTATGCCGTTTACGTAAGGCGTCGGTCCGGCGTAACTTTACCCCTCATAAAGCAGGCGTAAGTCATGTTAAGGTATGGACGTCGGAAACGTCGGAACAGCGTCGTATTTTACGTCGTTTGCGTAACTCGTACGTGAATGGGGCTGGGCGCAAGTTACGTTCACGTCGACTAAGCATTGAGCCAACGTATCTTGAGGAGTATTTGCGAAGTGACTGAGCATGAGCCGTTCGTTCGGCCCCTCATTTGCATGGGGTCACGGTTAATTTTAACCACTTGACCACTGGGCACGTAAACCCCCTTAATAACCAGACCAATTTTCAGCTTTCGGTGCTCTCACAATTTGAATGACAATTACTCAGTCATACAACACTGTACCCAAATGACATTTCCGTCCTTTTTTTCACACAAATAGAGCTTTCTTTTGGTGGTATTTAATCACCGTTGGGTTTTTTATTTTTTGCGCTATAAGAGAAAAAAGATAAAAATTTAGTATTTTTTCTTCATTCTTTTGCATAAATGTGAAAGATGAAGTTACGCCGAGTAAATAGATACCCAACATGTCACCCTTCAAAATTGCACACGCTCGTGGAATGGCGCCAAACTTCGCTACTTAAAAATCCCCATAGACGACGTTGCAGGGTATTTTGGGGCATTGCGGAGTATTTTGGGGCATTGCAGAGTATTTTGGGGCATTGCAGAGTATTTTGGGGCATTGCAGAGTATTTTGGGGCATTGCAGAGTATTTTGGGGCATTGCAGAGTATTTTGGGGCATTGCAGAGTATTTTGGGGCATTGCAGAGTATTTTGGGGCATTGCAGAGTATTTTGGGGCATTGCAGAGTATGGGGGCATTGCAGAGTATTTTGGGGCATTGCAGAGTATGGGGGCATTGCAGAGTATGGGGGCATTGCAGAGTAGGGCAGAGTATGGGGGCATTGCAGAGTAGGGCAGAGTATGGGGGCATTGCAGAGTATGGCAGAGTATGGGGGCATTGCAGAGTATGGGGGCATTGCAGAGTATGGGGGCATTGCAGAGTATGGGGGCATTGCAGAGTATGGGGGCATTGCAGAGTATGGGGGCATTGCAGAGTATGGGGGCATTGCAGAGTATGGGGGCATTGCAGAGTATGGGGGCATTGCAGAGTATGGGGGCATTGCAGAGTATGGGGGCATTGCAGAGTATGGGGGCATTGCAGAGTATGGGGGCATTGCAGAGTATGGGGGCATTGCAGAGTATGGCAGAGTATGGGGGCATTGCAGAGTATGGGGGCATTGCAGAGTATGGGGGCATTGCAGAGTATGGGGGCATTGCAGAGTATGGGGGCATTGCAGAGTATGGGGGCATTGCAGAGTATGGGGGCATTGCAGAGTATGGGGGCATTGCAGAGTATGGGGGCATTGCAGAGTATTGCACAGGGAGGGATGGATGGCTGGATCTGTGACTGCATGTGTCACAGATCCAGCCCGCAGCAGCAGCTGCTGCTGCTTCCGCTCTCTCCCCTCTCCTCTCTCACACTGTACCGTTCGGTACAGAGAGGAGAGGGAGGAACCGGCACATGACATGACATCACATGACGCCGGTTTGTTTACTAGTGATCGCTCCGTCATTGGACGGAGCGATCACGTGGTAAACCGCCGCTATCAGCGGCGATTTACCGTGATCCGTGATCAGCCAGGTCCGGAGGACCCGGCGGCCACGGAGACTCCCGTGTGCGCGCCCCACAGGGCGCGCGATTCTGGGAGGACGTACATTGACGCCCTCCCAGAGTTAAGCAACCGCCTTGTAGACGTATTTCGTCTATAGGGCGGTTGCTAACTGGTTAATAAAACACGCCCACTGCCAACCTACTTTGAATTACGCGGGCTTACGCCGGCCCATATACGCTACGCGGCCGTAACTAAGGACGCAAATTGTTTCTGAATACGGTATTCGCCTGACTTAGTTACGGCGGCGTAGCGCATATGAGATGCGCTACGCCTGCAGAAAGATACACGATTCTTTCTGAATCCGGGCCTCAGTGTTTATTTTATTATCACATCACTTAGCGCTACAATTTGTATGTTTTGTTTGTTATCTTCCTTTGTTCACTGTTTTTTTGTAGCTGCTCGCTTTTTTTTTTAATTAGGGGACAAATTCCCACAAGCACTCTAAAGTTTTGTGCAAAGCTTTCCTGGAAGAGTGTAGGCTGTTGTAGCGGCAAAGGAGACAGAGATGGCCCATAGTTTTGGGATTGGAGGTTTAGCAAGCTCATATAACATACTGTGTGCTGTGATGCTGAAAAAAGGTTCATGTGTGTTTTTAATCTATTGTAGTACATTGTCAGCTCATTCAGCAATGTTAACGCATGTCTAAGGCCTCGTACACACGACCAGGTCTGTCCGCTGAAACTGGTCCGCGGACAGATCCGATCGTGTGTACAGGCTAACGGACAGATATCCGGCGGACAAATGTTTCTTAGCATGCCAAGAAACATGTCCGCTGGAAAGCTGTCCGGCGGACATGTCCGCTGGTTAGTACACCTAACCAGCGGACAGATATCTCCCGCATGCGTCGAATCCATGCGTCAAATGGATTCGACGCATGCGTGGAAGTATTTTACTTCCTGGTTTGGTGATGTGGCGGCGTCAACGTCACCGCCACGTCACCGCGCTGTCTGTCCGCGGGGATTTCGGTTTGATGGTGTGTACAAGCCATCAGACCGAAATCTCTGAGCGGACATGTCCGATGAAAACGGTCCAGCGGACCGTTTTCATCGGACTGTCCGCTCGTCTGTACGGGGCCTAACACACCGCAACAAACATCTAGATGTATGAATGGGTCCTCATTTTAATTCCTTTGGAGTCACTGCTGTGCTTTACAAACATGCAATTATTTTATTTTAAAAGCAATGATATGGATAAAGTGTGGCCATTCCACTGCATTATAGATGGATTGAAGCGTTTCACTATGAGGAATTGCTTTCAAGTCACAAGCTATAGCATTATAGGTCCTGAAGGATGCCTCACTGCCTGCTATTTTTGATGAGACCTCCAGTTTTTTTATGGCAATCCATAATAGAGCGTTTCCAGGGCCGATCCGCCCTATAGGCTCACTATGCAAGCCGCTTAGGGCCCCCCAAATTACTAGAGGCCCCGCCTGGTGCAAAGTCATTTCGGACCCTTACCCCACTTCTCAACTCACTGGCTGCATGGGAGAAGAGGTAAGAAGTCAGAACCCCCTGCCTCTCACTTTAATGCAAGATGTAATTTCCGACAGCAGAACACCCCCCCTTCTCAATTTCAAAGATTTTAATGTGACATGTCACTGCTCCCCAACCCCCCCCCCCCCCCCCCCCCCCCTCCTCAACTTTAAATGTGACATGTCATTTTGCTTAGGGCCCCAGGGAGGTCAGGAACGGCACTGAGTGTTTCTCAACCTTTTTTCAGTCAAGGCACCCTTTACACCCTTTGAGATGGACCGTCTCAAGGCACCCCATTGCAAAATGTAAAAAACTATTCTGACAGTTTTACATAAAGCAGTAACATCCACACCGAACATTAGTGGCGATTTATTCTTCCAAAGCAAATACATTTTTGCATACTGGTACCGACTAGTATTCCAGTGTTTCTCCTCTCCCTCAGTTTCTCTTCTGGAAGGTTGCAATGGTGCACAATAAAAACCTGTGACTTTTTGTAACTAAAAGGCAGACTTGATCCACCTGCTGGCCTGTAAACATTTTTGGTGCCTGGGCCCCCTGGTTGAAAAAGGCTGCCATAATATATGCTTATCTTTCAAGAGGGAAGCATGTGTGCAGAATAAAACTGTCTCATAACATTCAACTTCCAAACATTTTTTCACGATTTTCACAGTACCCTCTCTGACTGTGTGAATATTGGTGCTTTTAAGCCCCTTGCCTGCTGCATTTGAGGCAGTGCAATCGTTTTTGGTTGAAAAAAAACCTGCAGTAAAAAATATGTGGGCTGCCAATGCTGTCCTCTTTCTTTTAATACTATTTGCTTGACAGTCACTGGCCTCAAAACTTTCTGAGTCACCAACCAGGAACAGACACAATGACAATAAAATTGTATAGATGTCAGAAATCCTGATGTGTACACTTGTTCCTCGCAGCTGCAAGACAGCATTGAGGCCATTGGATCAATACAAAAAAAGCACATATGGTGGACATGTCCCAAAATCAAAAAATATTGGTGGGTGATTAGGCAAATAATTATTAGAGAAATAATCAATATTGAAGTTCCCGAAAACCCGTGGAGGTGTTAATTACATGGCATTCGAATGCCAACTAAACAATACCCGAGAACATTGCACCCACTGCTTTTAAATGCTGCAAAGAGCCAAATACCTACACACTGGCAAGAACCGGAACGGCCTATGCTGAAGGGTTGGTGCAATAAAATAGATTACATTTACAACTTAGAATATCTAAGGGTTAGCGAGGGGGGAGGTAGTAGAGGAGTTTCAAGAAAAGTGGAAAGAATGGACAGATTACAAGCATACAATGGGATACGTAGAATTGATGGGAGCATAACATAACATAATAAAATAAACTACATTAAAATTAGAATATTAACCACTTGCCGACCAGCCGCCGTCGTTTTACGGCGGCAGGTCGGCTCCCCTGCGCGAGAGCACGTAATATAACGTCGGCTCTCGCGCAGGCCACTAGGGGCGCATGCGCCCCCGCTCGCCCCTGACCCCGTACCCGGCGGGCGCGATCGCCGCCGGGCACCCGCGATTGTTTGTTACAGAGCGGGGACCGGGAGCTGTGTGTGTAAACACACAGCTCCCGGTCCTGTCAGGGAGAGAAATGCTGATCTTCTGTTCATACAATGTATGAACAGAGGATCAGTCATTTCCCCTAGTGAGGCCACCCCCCCTACAGTTAGAACACACCCAGGGAACATACTTAACCCCTTCCCCGCCCCCTAGTGTTAACCCCTTTCCTGCCAGTGGCATTTTTATAGTAATCAATGAGTTTTTATAGCACTGATTGCTATAAAAATGCCAATGGTCCCAAAAATGTGTCAAAAGTGTCCGCCATAATGTCGCAGTACTGAAAAAAAAACATTACTAGTAAAAAAAAAATATATATTATTGAAAATGCCATAAAAATACCCCCTATTTTGTAAACGCTATAACTTTTGCGCAAACCAATCAATAAACGCTTATTGCTATTTTTTTTTACGAAAAATATGTAGAAGAATACGTATCGGCCTAAACTGAGGAAAAAAAATGATTTTAATATATTTTTGGGGGATATTTATTATAGCAAAAAATATAATTTTTTTTCAAAATTGTCGCTCTATTTTTGTTTCTAGCGCAAAAAACACCAAAAGAAAGCTCTATTTGTGGGGGGAAAAGGACGCCAATTTTGTTTGGGAGCCACGTTGCACGACAATTGTCAGTTAAAGCGACGCAGTGCCGAATCGCAAAAAGTGCTCTGGTCTTTTACCAGCAATATGGTCCGGGGGTTAAGTGGTTAATAACTCGAACTAAAGAAGAGTAAAGAGGGGAAAAGTATCTAATAAAGAGAGAGAATGGAAGATGGAGAAATCTTAAATGGGAGAGGGGGTTGGGTATTATTATAATCTTCTTGTTTGAAATGTAATGTATTAGTAGATTATAATGTGTTTATATGGAAAACTAATAAAGTTAAAAAAATAAAATACAAAAGCCAGGCACCTTGTATTTCGAAAATGAAGGCAGTTGTCCCATGTAGAGGTGTATATATAATCCTGTTTTACTTTCCAAAGCATAATAATATGAAGATATATAATAGCTTTCTATGGACTAGACTTTTTACACTTTAGCCTTATTCAATAACATAATGCAAAGTGATAAATATTTTAAAAAATGAAAATGTTTAGGATTGGTTGCTATGAGTTTCTACACAGCAGCCATTGCATTAAGCCTGTGTTTCTCCTCATCTCATGGTATACATGTTGAAGAATAGCTTTTAGCCCTGGTTCACATTTATGCGATTTGGCAAATTGCATGCCAAATCGGCAGCAATTGCACCATCTGAATCGGTGCGACGCCGCATTTGCGGCACTGCACTGTACTACTTTTGTCGATCTAAGGGTGCAATTTCCATTGACATCTGTGCAAAAACCCGCACAGATGTCTCAGAAATCGCCCCCCGAAGTCTCGACTGACATGCGGGAATGAAATTGCGCAAGTTCAGCTGAACTCGCACAATTTCATTCCTGCGGTCAACATGAACCAGGGTTTTAAAGAACAAAGTTTGACTGCATATGCACAAATTCTGAAGTTTAAGGGCCCATTCACACTAGGGACAGGTACCTGCATTTTTTTCCAAACTGGATGAATGCAGGTAACTGCAATGACACACAGAAAGCAATAGTTTTTTCTATGTGTCATGTTCCTACTAAAATGCTCAGTTTAGATGTATTCTAGAAATGTGCATTAAAATGTAACATGTTGGCATTTTATTGCGCAGGAATGCACGTAAAACGTGTGTCAATTGGGTCAGAGTAAACAATGCATTTAAAGAAATTTAAAAAAAGCAGAAACTAGCATAGATGCATATAAACACTGCAACGTGATTGCAGGCCAACAGAGAAACATTTTAAAGTTCTTATTTTTACGTGCATGATAGTGTCAATGGGCCCATTAAAGTAAAATGTGAGTACAGGTGAACAAATTGGAACTTTTAGATCTGCATTCATTATTTAATGAAATTGCAACGATTATGTACCGTAAGTATCGAAGGGTTTGGGGCAGAAAAGCATGTACACCATAATTACTACATAGGACTCCAATGGGTCTGACATAAATAGAATTTTTGCTGCATGGTTCGACACAATAGCACTGAATCCTTATTTTTGCCTAATGTTAAAGAGAGACATACCTTTATATGAAAAAAGGGAAATCATGGATACTTGGCAGATAAGGACTTTTAATGCTTCCATTGTGCATATATTGTTGGTTTCATGACAATAAACATGATCTACTTACTGGAATGGAGGACTTGCCATGCTTTGCCTTGTTTGAATGTCTGTAGTGAACCAAAACCCCATTAGCTATCACACCTGAGCCACCTAATACCTTGACTTAACCCCTGAGATACTATGCAGGAAAGCAGCAACTCACTGCCACCATAGGAGCAAGTCTAGACTGCATGTCAATGTGAGGCCTTAAGGCTCATACACACGGTCAGACATCCAACAAAATTTCCCTTGGATTTTTTTCCTAATTGATTTGTCCGGCCCCACCCATAGCATACACACAGTCAGACTTTTCTGCAAACTTTTCTAAAACTTTCCTAACATCACATGTTTTTTTTGCTCTTTTCTGCTCTTTACCGCCACCCTTTGGTTAACTTCTGCTATTGTTTGTTGCTTTTAACATTGGTTCTGAGCATGCATATTTGCACTTTGTCCAAAAGTTGGTTGTATTGCTGTACACACGGTGAGACAAGGCACCATCTGACTTTTGTTGCCGAAAAGTTGGTCCGTTTGCAGACCCAACTTTTTGTCGGATGAAACCCAAAAAAGTTGGTCCGATGGAGCGTACACACGGTCGGACAAATTCGAAAACTTGCAGATTTTGAAGTTGGTTGGCCAAAAGTCCGACCGTGTGTATGGGGCTTATGGAGGAAATATTGTTTTAGGCCTTCTTTACACATGAGGGGTAGTCTGGGAGTGTTCCATGTTGGATCGCTCTTCAGAAAGAACTTTAAAGTCAATGACGAGGCATATTGCCTCCTCACCACCTGTTTCAAACTGCTTAATCACTTAACCCCCGGACCATTACGCTGGTCAAAAACCAGGCCACTTTTTGCGATTTGGCACTGCGTCGCTTTAACTGACAATTGCGTCGTCGTGCGATGTGGCTCCCAAACAAAATTGATGTCCTTTTTTCCCCACAAATAGAGCTTTCTTTTGGTGGTATTTGATCACCTCTGCAGTTTTTATTATTTGCGCTATAAACAAAAATAGAGCGACAATTTTGAAAAAAATCTATATTTTTTACTTTTTGCTGTAATAAATATACCCTAAAAATATATAAAAAACATATTTTTCCTCAGTTTAGGCCGATACGTATTCTTCTACATATTTTTGGTAAAAAAAAAAATCGCAATAAGCGTTTATTGATCGGTTTTCACAAAAGTTATAGCGTCTACAAAATAGGGGATAGTTTTATGGCATTTTTATTAATATATTTTTTTTTACTAGTAATGGCGGCAAAAAACGATTTTTATCGTGACTACGACATTATGGCGGACACTTTTGACACATTTTTGGGACCATTGTAATTTTTACAGCGATCATGCTATAAAAATGCACTGATTACTGTAAAAATGACTCTGGAGGTGAAGGGGTTAACCACTAGGTGGCGCTGTAGGGGTTAAATGTTCCCTAGGGAGTGATTCTTACTGTATGGGGGCCTGGCTACACGTGACACGTCACTGATGACCGCTCCCGATCACGGGGAATAGCCATCAGTGACTGTGTCACTAGGCAGAATAGGGGAATGGCTTGTTTACAAAGGCATCCCCCTGTTCTACCTTTGCCGACCACAATCGCGGGCCGCCGGGAACATCGAGTTCGCTCACGTGGCACACGGTGGGCGCGCTCGCTGGGTGGCAAATTTAAAAGGACGTACCTGTGCGCCAATCTGCCTGCCCATGCCATTCTGCCCAAACCCCACACTAGGGCGCTGCAACATGTGCATTGCATGCAATTGCGGGTGCCCCCATTCAATTGAATGCAACAGCAGTGATAATTGTAGCTGTATGTACACCTACCACCCACTGCAGGTTAAGGGGGAGCAGTAAAATAGGGCTTAACTGTGTGTTTTACCACCTTCAACCACAAGTGTAAATGAGGCCTTATTGTAATTAAAATAGTTACCTTATATATAAAGTAACTTTGTACTACTTTGATATTTAAAGCGGAGGTCCACCCTAAAAAAATAATAATAATTTGACAAAAAATGAAAAATGTAAAAAGTTTTTTTTTTATACTTACCAGAAATGGCTGTTGCTAGGCAGATCGTCCTAATCTGCCACTTCCTATTCCGCGGTAGTCCTCATTCTCCTCCTCCTCGCGTTGTCTTCTGGGCAATCGGGTGCGCTGTCTTCTGGGACCTATGTGTGTCCCAGAAGACCGCCAGCCATTCACAAAGCGCTGCGCGACTTGCGCATGCGCAGTAGGAAACAGGCAGTGAAGCCACAAGGCTCCACTGGCTGTTTCCCTTAGTACCCGATCCGATGGATGGATTGGCCTTGGGGGGCCGACATCACAGGCACCCTGGACAGGTAAGTGTCCTTATTAAAAGTCAGTAGCTACAGTGTTTGTCTCAACATTGAATCTCATTCTTTTCTGTTGTGGCCTTTCACATTTGTACATTCAGTTGCTTAAAGCTTGAAAAGATACATGAGCATTTAGTTTGTGGTGTGTTGCAGCCACAGGGCATTGCAGCTATGCATTGTGACTATGGGGCCATTCTAAATAAATAACATGTCAATGCACTTCACTATGGATAGTACGTTACTCTGAGTTGCAACAACGCAGGTTCAAATGTGCATTTAATGCCCTGTACACACGATCGGTTCATCCGATGAAAACAGACCGATGGATTTTTTCATCAGATATCCGATGAAGCTGACTTTCATCAGTCTTGCCTACACACCATCAGTTAAAAAAACGATCGTGTCAGAACGCGGTGACGTAAAACACCACGACGTGCTGAAAAAAATGAAGTTCGATGCTTCCGAGCATGCGTCGACTTGATTCTGAGCATGCGTGGATTTTTGATCGATGGATTTCCCCACAGACGATCGTTTTTTTTCTATTGGTTTTTTAACCATCAGATAATTTTAAAACAGGTTCTACGTTTTTTCACCGATGGGAAAAAAAAACGATGGGGCCTACACACGATCGGTTCGTCCAATGAAAACAGTACGATGGACCGTTTTCATCAGACTAATCGATCATGTGTACGCGGCATAACTGTTTACTACTGCAGCCCACATTTCTTAATGGGCCCTTAAAGGTGACTTGCTAGTAAAATCTTCTAATGCCGCGTACACACGATCGTTTTTCGGCATGAAAAAAACAAAGTTTTTCAGCATGTAGAAAAACAAAGTTTTTCCAACTTCATCATTAAAACGACGTTGCCCACACACGGTCGTTTTTAAAAAATGCTCTAGCAAAGCGCGGTGACTTACAACACGTACGACGGCACTGCAAAAAGGAAGTTCCATGCGGAAAGCGCCACCCTTTGTGCTGCTTTAGCTGAATTAGTGTTAGTTAAAGTCGATTCGCGCTTTTCAGTCTGTTTACTTCATTACGAGCGCTAGTTTTACCAGAGGAGCGCTCCCGTCTCATAACTTGCTTCTGAGCATGCGCAGGTTTTTAACGTCGTTTTAGGCCACACACGATCATTTTTTACAACCCGAAAAACGACATTGTTTAAAACGTCGTTAAAAAATGCAGCATGTTCGGAATTTTTTTTTTTCGTTTTTCAGAACACGAAAAATTATGTGAAGCCCACACACGATTATTTTACATGACATTTTTTTAAAACGTCGTTTTTTTCATGCCGAAAAACGATCGTGTGTATGTGGCATTAGATTTTGCAGCAGAGAAATAGATACATTTCAAAAACAGATTTAATACATGTATAATCTAGTGTAACAATCGTTCAAATTATTAAACAGGGGGTAGCTTAACCACTTAACCCCCGGACCATATTGCTGGTCAAAAACCAGAGCACTTTTTGCGATTCGGCACTGCGTCGCTTTAACTGACAATTGCACGGTCGTGCAACGTGGCTCCCAAACAAAATTGGCGTCCTTTATTCTTCACAAATAGAGCTTTCTTTTGGTGGTATTTGATCACCTCTGCGGTTTTTAGTTTTTGCGCTATAAACAAAAAAAGAGTGACAATTTTGAAAAAAATGAATATTTTTTACTTTTTGCTATAATAAATATCCCCCAAAAATATATATAAAAAAAAATGTCCTCAGTTTAGGCCGATACGTATTCTTCTACATATTTTTCGTAAAAAAAAAAAAAACGCAAAAAGCGTTTATTGATTGGTTTGCGCAAAAGTTATAGCGTTTACAAAATAGGGGGTATTTTTATGGCATTTTTATTAATATTTTTTTTTACTAGTTATGGCGGCGATCAGCGTTTTTTTCGGTACTGCGACATTATGGCGGACACTTCGGACACTTTTGAAACATTTTTGGGACCATTGACATTTTTATAGCGATCAGTGCTATAAAAATGCATTGGATTACTATAAAAATGCCACTGGCAGTGAAGGGGTTAACACTAGGGGGCAGGGAAGGGGTTAAGTATGTCCCTGGGTGTGTTCTAACTGTAGGGGGGGTGGCCTCACTAGGGGAAATTATGATCTTCTGTTCATACATTGTATGAACAGAAGATCAGCATTTCTCTCCCGGTCCCCGCTCTGTAACGAGCAATCGCGTGTGCCCGGCGGCGATCGTGCACCGCCGGGCCTGCGCGATAGCCAACGTATAGCTACGGGCTCTCGCGCAGGGGAGCCGACCTGCCGCCATAAAATGACGGCGTCTGGTCGGCAAGTAGTTAAAGATGAACTTTACTACATAAGTGCAGAGTACTATTAGCAATACAAAGAGGTAAAGAGTATGCATTCAATATAGAACCATGTTAAAGGGGTTGTAAAGGTAAAACATTTTTTCCCTAAATAGCTTCCTTTACCTTAGTGCAGTCCTCCTTCACTTACCTCATCCTTCCATTTTGCTTTTAAATGTCCTTATTTCTTCTGATAAATCCTCACTTCCTGTTCTTCTGTCTGTAACTCCACACAGTAATGTGAGGCTTTTACCTGGTGTGGAGAAAGCCTCTTGAGGGGGAGGGGGCGAGCAGGAGAGTCAGGACACTCTCTACTTTGCAGACAGAGAAAGGAGCTGTGTGTTAGTGGGTGTCTTGACACTCCTGCTCGCCCCCTCCCCCCTCAAGAGGCTTTCTCCACACCAGGGAGAACGCCTCGCATTACGGTGTGTAGTTACAGACAGAAGAACAGGAAGTGATGATTTCTCAGAAGAAATAAGGACATTTAAAAGAAAAATGGAAGGATGAGGTAAGTGAAGGAGGACTGCACTAAGGTAAAGGAAGCTATTTAGGGAATTTTTTTTTACCTTTACAACTTTACAACCCCTTTAAACAAATTAGTATGTAGCTATGCAAACAGGGACTCTTACGAGCAATTGTTAGTCAACAAGGACACTAGGTGGCAGCACAGCACAGTCTATGTGAAACTCTATAGGACATACAGTGCCTTGAAAAAATATTCATACCCCATGAAATGTTCCATATTTTGTCATGTTACAACCAAAAAAGTGAATGTATTTTATTAGGATTATATGTGATAGACCAACACAAAGTGGAAGGAAAATGATAAATGTTTTTTATTTTTATTTTTTTCAAATAAATATGTGCATTTGTATTCAGTCCCCCAGAGTCAATACTTTGTAGAACCGCCTTTCACTGGAATTACAGCGGCAAGACTTTTTGGGGATGTCTCTACCAGCTTTGCACATCTAGGAGAGAAATTTCTACCCATTCTTCTTTGCAAAATAGCTCAAGCTCTGTCAGATTGGATGGAGAGCGTCTGTGAACAGCAATTTTCATGTCTTGCCACAGATTCTCAATTGGATTTAGGTCTGGACTTTGACTGGGCCATTCTAACACATGAATATGCTTTGAGCTAAACCATTCCATTGTAGCTCTGGCTGTATGTTTAGGGTCGTTGTCCTGCAGGAAGGTGAGCCTCCACCCCAGTCTCAAGTCTTTTGCAGATTCTAACAGATTTTCTCTACAGATTGCCCTGTATTTGGCTCCATACATCTTCCCATCAACTCTGACCAGCTTCCCTGTCCCTGTTAAAGAAAAGCTTCCCCACAACATGATGTTGCCACCACCATGTTTCACGGTGGGGATGGTGTGTTCGGGCGATGTGCAGTTTTCCGGCCAACACATATAGGTAGATTCACAAAGAGTTAGGCCGGCTTATCAGTAGATAAGCCGGCCTAACTCAGAACCTACGCCGGCGTTTGTTTAAGCGTATGCTCAAACAGAGATACGCTTAAACATATCTAAGATACGACGGCTTGCGCCGTCATATCTTAGATTGCAATTTTTCGGATGGCCGCTAGGTGGCGCTTCCATTGCGGCCAGAGTCGAATATGTAAATGAGCTTCTACGCCGATTCACGAACGTACGCCCGGCCGCCGCAGTCGCTTTACGCCGTTTCCGTAAGGCCTTAGGCGGCCTAAAGTTATTCCACCTATGAGGTGGAATAACAATGTTAAAGTATGGCCGCCGTTCCCGCCGCGAGGTTCGAATTTTTTACGTCGTTTGCGTAAGTCGTCCGTGAATCTGGAGTTACGTCGTTTATGTCCGTGTCAAGATCAATATGCCCGTACGGCGTACTTAGTCGCAATGCGCCCTCTGAAATGTAGGCGCCCGGCGCATGCGCAGTAAGAAAAAACGTCAAAAAACGTGAGGTCAAGCCTCATTACCATACAACACGCCCCCCTCCAACCAATTTGAATTAGGCGCCCTTACGCCCGCTCGTTTTAGGCTACGCCGCCGTAAATTAGCAGGTAAGTAGATTGAGAATCATTACTAGCCTAGCTAATTTACGGCGGCGTAGCCTAAAAAGGCTAAGCTACGCCGCCGCAAGTTTAATCCTATCTACCTGAATCTACCTAATAGTGTTTTGCTTTTAGGCCAAAATGTTACATTTTGGTCTCGTCTGACCAGAGCACCTTCTTCCACATGTTTGCTGTGTCCACCACATGGCTTCTCGCAACCTGCAAACAGGACTTATGGCTTTCTTTCAACAGTGGCTTTTTACTTGCCACTCTTCCATAAAACAAATCTTTTTTACAGCATACTATATCCCACCCCCATAGTGTCTATCAATAGGAGAACATAAAGCAGGATGGAGGAAGAATAGTGTAATTTACCATTGTGTGTACAACAAGATGTGTGACTCTATAGTCAAGTGGGCTGCACAGATAAGAAAAAGGAGGAAATAAGGAGCTTAGAAGTTAATTGAAACATATGAGGGAATATGCGTTCCTCTATTCAGTTCTCCCAGGGCCTTTCTTTCGATCGGTATGGTGTCCCGTGGGTGTCAGCACTCTCTACATGTTTCGCAAGTTATATTGCGTCATCAGGCTTCCTGATGTGGATGAGAAGGCCTGGCTCTGTTTCCGCTCTAAATCCTCCCAAAAGGGTTGAGGTCAGGACTCTTTTCAGGTCAGTCAAGTTCCTCCACCCCAAACTTGCTCATCCATGTCCTTATGAACCTTGCTTTGTGCACCGGTCCAAATTATTTGGTGGAGGGGGATTATGGTGTGGGGTTGTTTTAAAAGGGGTTGGGCTTGGAACTCTTGAAGGGAACTCTTAACTATTAGCCGACCAGCCACCGTCATTATACGGCGGCAGGTCGGCTCTTCTGGGCGAGAGCCCGTAGCTATACGTCCGCTCTTCGAGCGGCCACTAGGCCCGCTCGCCCCTGACTCCCGTGCGTGTGCCGATCGCCGCCGGGCACCCGCGATTGCTCGTTACAGAGCGGGGACCGGGAGCTGTGTGTAAACACACAGCTCTCGGTCCTGTCAGCGGGGGAAATGCTGATCTTCTGTTCATACAATGTATGAACAGAGGATCAGTGTTTCCTCTAGTGAGGCCACCCCCCCCACAGTAAGAACACACCCAGGGAACATACTTAACCCCTTCCCCGCCCCTAGTGTTAACCCCTTCACTGCCAGTGGCATTTTTATAGTAATCCAATGCATTTTTATAGCACTGATCGCTATAAAAATGCCAATGGTCCCAAAAATGTGTCAAAAGTGTCCGAAGTGTCCGCCATAATGTCGCAGTACCGAAAAAAAATCGCTGATCGCCGCCATTACTAGTAAAAAAAAATATTAATAAAAATGCCATAAAAATACCCCCTATTTTGTAAACGCTACAACTTTTGCGCAAACCAATCAATAAACGCTTATTGCGATTTTTTTACGAAAAATATGTAGAAGAATACGTATCGGCCTAAACTGAGGAAAAAAATTTTTTTTATATATTTTTGGGGGATATTTATTATAGCAAAAAATATTATTTTTTTTCAAAATTGTCGCTCTATTTTTGTTTATAGCGCAAAAAATAAAAACCGCAGAGGTGATCAAATACCACCAAAAGAAAGCTCTATTTGTGGGAAAAAAAGGGCGCCAATTTTGTTTGGGAGCCACGTCGCACGACCGCGCAATTGTCAGTTAAAGTGGCGCAGTCCCGAATCGCAAAAAGTGCTCTGGTCTTTGGGCAGCAATATGGTCCGGGGGTTAAGTGGTTAAGGTGTCAGCATACCAAGACATTTTGGACAATTTCATACACCCAACTTTGTGGGAACAGTTTGGGGATGGTCCCTTCCTGTTCCAACATGACTGAGCACTAGTGCACAAAGCAAGGTCCATAGAGATATGGATGAATGAGTTTGGGGTGAAGGAACTTGACTGGCCTGCACAGAGTCATGACCTCAACCCAATAGAACACCTTTGGGATGAATTAGAGCGAAGACTGCGAGCCAGGCCTTCTTGTCCAACATTAGTACCTGACCTCCTTCTGGAAGAATGGTCAAACATTTCCATAGACACACTCCTAAACCTTGTGGACAGAAGAGTTGAAGCTGTTATAGCTGCAAAGGGTGGGCCAACTCAATATTGAACCCTACGGACTAAGACTGAGATGCCATTAAAGTTTATGTGTGTGTAAAGGCAGGCGTCCCAATACTTTTGGCAATATAGTGTATATGAAGTTTAATACAAGAACAAAATCACGCCATCAGGGGCAGCAGCATTATTTTTTCTTGGTACCATGCAGAGATAACTTTACAACACTAGATGTCTCCACACGCTGCATTTTTTCATGGTGCTGCACCCTTTTTTGTTATTGTCATCCTCTCAAGGGCAGGGAATTCCCCATAAGTATGTAATCTTTATTTACTAGAGCACTACATCTATGATATAGTTGTTATGTAAATACATTTCTTCCTTTCTTTTTCTGACACTGTTACCTATATCCCGTGAACCACAGATAGAAATAGAAAAATTCTGAACTACCTGTTGTGATGAAAAACATTGCCCCTAATAATCTTTGTCAGTTGCATATTCAATGCATGGTCATTGATTACCGTATTTGTGTATTTGTATTATGAGATGAATGCAATACAGCAGATGCTTAAAAATCACAGGCATGTCATTTGTGTGCGTTTGTTGATAGGCTGCTGATGTACTGTATATTCTGATTGCTGGTTGTGTACAAGGTCATTTTCTAGCAAGAGAGGCCCGGATTCACGTATGAGTTACGCCGGCGTATCTCCAGATAAGCCGTCGTAACTCTGAGTCCGAGCCGTCGTATCTATGCGCCTGATTCTTAGAATCAGTTGCGCATAGATTTGTGTTAGATCCGACCGCCGTAAGCCTCTTACGCCGTCGTATCTTAACTGCATATTTACTCTGGCCGCTAGGGGCGTGTACGCTGATTTACGCCTAGAAATATGTAAATCAGCTAGATACGCGAATTCACGAACGTACGCCCGGCCGACGCAGTACAGATATGCCGTTTACGTTAGGCTTTTCCCAGCGTAAAGTTACCCCTGCTATATGAGGCGTACATGCGGCGTACCAATGTTAAGTATGGACATCGTTCCCGCGTCGAAATTTTTAAATTTTAGGTCGTTTGCGTAAGTCGTTCGCGAATAGGGCTGGGCGTCATTTACGTTCACGTCGAAAGCATTGGCTTCTTGCGGTTTAATTTGGAGCATGCGCACTGGGATACATGAAATTTACATAACACACGCCCACATCTACCACATTTGGATTAGGCGGGCTTACGCCGGCCTATTTACGCTACGCTGCCGCAACTTTGGTTTGAGACTACGGCACTTGCCTGTCAAAGTTGCGGAGGCGTAACGTAAATAGGATACGTTACGCCCGCACAAAGATACGCGATTCTACGTGAATCCGGGCCAGAGACAGAGAAAACTGAAGAAGGTACTCAGCCAGACTTGATTTATAAAGTATGACAGCAAGATTTTCAACCTGAAAATTGTTAGAATGAGTCTGCTCTTCCCCAGTCTAGCTCTGAAAATCACCTTGTCATTTAGAACAGAATTTTAAAAATTTTCATTTATCCCACTTGCAATTGTTGGAAGAAGCAACAGCAAGTAGCTTTCTATATTGAGAACTATATATATGCAATATACCTATCTATACCAGTAGGTGGCACTGCAGTATTTAGTGCGTATTCTCTGTGGTCATGTAATCACAGAATGTATCTTCTGTATCTAAGCATGTACTTGTTTATTCCTGCTTTCTGTTCATGTTTCTCCATGCTGTAAGACATGATAAAGATATCCTCCATAAAAGTAAAGTATTCTCTGCATCCAAGAAGCTTCCAAAGCATGCTTTCAATACTCAGCTAATCGAAATTTGATTGCATAGTTTCATGTGAAACCTTACTGCCTATTTCTATCCCCAAGAGGTGTATTCTTGACTAACAATTGTGTCTGCTCCTGTTTGCAATGGCAGGATGGTGGTGAAGATGCTTATGAGAGAAAAAAGACAAGGTACTCAGAATTGACAACCGAAACAGCTCAGAATGGCTGAAAGATTTGAATTTTTCTTGTAGGAGGGCAGCAGGGGTTTCGTTACAACATCTACAACGGTAAGAAATTATATTCTGGCCAAAAAATATCAAGCCTGGCACCATGACAAGGTATATTCTTTTAAACAGGACTCTACACTAATACTAACTGCACTACTTCTTCAATGCCCCCCCCCCCAATCTATCCTCCCCTAGCAGATCTAAGAAAACAAAAAAACTTTAAAACAAAAAAACAAATAACTTCATCAAAGAGACATCCCAATCCAGCAAAGAGACAGCCCCATATTATCTGCAAAGAGCATAACCAATCTGGCAAAAAGACATCCCCATGTAGCAAGAGACACCCCCATATATTCAGCAAGGAGACATCCCAATCCAGCACCTGTACGCACTCAGCCCCCCTCACACCTATATGCACTCAGCCCCCCTCACACCTGTACGCACTCAGCCCCCTAACACCCGTATGCACTCAGCCCCCCCCACACCTGTAAGCACTCAGCCCCCCTCACACCTGTAAGCACTCAGCCCCCCTCACACCTGTACGCACTCGGCCCCCCTCATACCTGTACGCACTCAGCCCCCCTCACACCTATATGCACTCAGCCCCCCTTACACCTGTACACACTCAGCCCCCTCACACCTGTACGCACTCAGCCCCCTCACACCTGTATGCACTCAACTTCACTTACACCTGTATGTACTCAGATCCCTCACAACCGTATGCACTCAGCCCCCCCCCCCCACACCTGTAAGCACTCAGCCCCCTTCACACCTGTAAACACTCATCCCCCCTCATACCTGTACACACACAGCCCCCCCCCACACCTGTACACACAGCCCCCCCACACCTGTACCCACTCAGTCCCTCTCACATTATTATTAAAATACAGGATTTATATAGTGCCAACAGTTTGCGCAGAGCTTTACAGTGTAAGGGCAGACAGTATGGTTACAATACAATTCAATACAGGAGGAATCAGAGGACCCTACATCTGTATATATGTCAGCCCCACACACACACATCTTTAAATACACATACACCTCTGGCTCCCCCTGTACACAAAAGCCCCATCCCCCCCTCACGCACAGCCTCTACTTGTAAAGGAGGTCTAACTAGTCCCAGCTCTTGTTTACACAAAGCTGACATATGTCACTGAGACATAGAGAGGAGCTGGAGGCAAGCACAGTCCAGAATACAGTACAAGCAGCACATAGGCAAGGAATGCACATGCAGGAAGTAGCCAGCGGTGGCAGTAATGAGCCAGATGTGAGCTCAACGACACTGAGCAGCAGCGGCTGACAACTCCTTCACCCACATGAAAAGAATGCTCCTCCCGCCCCTGCCTTCCCCCATCCCTGCCGGGTGCTTGGGCCCCTTGGGATGCCCAGGCCCCCTACATGTGTAAGAGCTAGCCTACCTCCCCTGATGGCAGCCCTGCTACCTAACCCAGCTGTGCCTCATCCCTGGTATTTAAGCCAAGGTCATCTAGTGCTCTTTTTCTCAATAATTTTGGGCTACACACTTCTGTATGTTCTGCACAAAAAGACCCCTGGCCATAAGGGCTGCATTTTTTTTGGAAGAGCGGCTTCTTGATGACTGGGCCACACAGCGGGAGGTAAGCGGCGACCGCGGTCTGGATAGGGTTAACATTCCCTGTTACTGGGGCTGTCTATTATTACTGGCATGGGGCTGTCTATTATTACTGGCGTGGGGCTGTCTATATTACTGGCAAATGACGGCTGGGCTTGACATCATTTTACGCCCTCTCAGAATGCGCTTTGGGCCGCACTGCAGCATGATCTGTACCTGGCGTGGGGCTGTCTATTATTACTGGCGTGGGGCAGTCTATTATTACTGGCGTGGGGCTGTCTAATATTACTGGTATTGGGCTGTCTATTATTACTGGTATGGGGTTGTCTATTTTTACTGGTATTGGGCTGTCTGTTACTGGTCTGGGGCTGTCTATATTACTGGCAAATGACGGCTGGGCGGGACATTCGCCTTTCCGGGTTGACATCATATTACGCCCTCGGAATGCGCTTTGGGCCACGCTGCAGCATGATCTGTACCTGGTGTGGGGCTGTCTATTATTACTGGTGTGGGGCTGTCTATTATTACTGGTGTGGGGCTGTATATTATTACAGGTGTGGGGCTGTCTATTATTACTGGTGTGGGGCTGCCTATTATTACTGGCATGGGGCTGTCTATATTACTGGTGTGGGACTGTCTATTATTACTGGTGTGGGGTTGTCTATTATTACTGGTGTGGGGCTGTATATTATTACTGGTGTGGGGCTGTCTAGTATTACTGGTATGGGGATGTCTATTATTACTGGCCTAGGACTGTCTATTATTGCTGGCCTAGGACTGTCTATTATTGCTGGCATGGGGCTGTCTATTATTACTGGTCTGGGGCTGTCTATTATTACTGGTCTGGGGCTGTCTGTGTACTGGTCTGGGGCTGTCTGTGTACTGGTCTGGGGCCATCTTTTTGCTGGTCTGGGGATGTCTATTTGCTGTATTGTGATGTCTCTCAGAATAATTATCTGGTCACCAACCACCCCGCGAACCACATCTCCGCCCTACTTCCCCCAGGGTTTGGGCTGCCCAGTATAAAATGCCTGGGCCTATTTTTTTGTGCCAGTCGGGGCCTGTCTGTGTGGGAAACTTTAAAGTGGAGGTTCACCCTAAAAACGATTTTTTTAACATTAGACTAAGCATAGTAAGGGCATATACTTTTGGCAGGTTTTTTATTTATTTTTCTCCGTACTTACCTTTATATTCTGATTTGGTCCAGGACTTCCACGTTCTGATGACTCCGGAACTGGGCGTTCCTATCCCTGCCTCAGGGTTCCGATGACTGCGGGACTGGGCGTTCCTATCCTTCGGTTCGATGATTGACAGCTTGTGAAACAGGTGACCTGTCGCACAACGCGCGTCACCAGATTTCGGGAAATAGCCGAGCTGCGAGTCGGCACTATACGGCGCCTGCGCCCGCCGTGTAGAGCTGACTGCGCAGGCGTCGTATAGTTCCGACTTGCAGCTCGACTATTTCCCGACATCTGGTGACGCGCGTTGTGTGACAGGTCACCTGTTTCACAAGCCGTCAATCATCCAACGGAACGATAGGAACGCCCAGTCCCGCAGTCATCGGAACCTGGAAGCCCTGGACAAAAACAGAATATAAAGGTGTGTACAGAGAAAAAAATAAAAACCGCCGAATGTAAATGCCCTTACAATGCTGGCTCTAATGTGTGTAATATTAAAAAAAAAAATTGGGATGAACCCCCGCTTTAAGCATTCTTTACTGCATATTCATCTGTAGCGCCATGCTCCTGTTGAACAGGCGCTGCTTTAAATTGTGTGGGGTGTGAGCTGTTACTGAAGTGTACAGAACACCTCTTGGAATAGGGCATACTATAATACAGAATTGCTTTTTCATCACTTTAGAGGTTTATAGTAATCTTGATAATTACATGCAAAGCATACCCAACTAACATCATCAGGAACTGTGTATCAGAGACTTTATCCAGGACAAGGACTCAGCAAGAATTTCTTTGTCCTTCTCCTTTCGCTATTTCCTTTCATCTATTTTTAGATCTGACTTTCATGTGAGTAAGATGTCATAACCAATGACTAAGCTCTTACTGAGAGAAGAAATGTATTGACCAGCACTAGAAAACAGTTGTGTAATCACAATTAAAATGGACTTTGTATTATGATCAGATTCAAAAACGTTATAAATAAAAGGTATTCCAATTTAGCAGATATTCCTTGTCCTTGCATTTTTCTACATGAGAAGAGGGGTAGAAGTAAATTCCTATCACAGACCATCATTACTTGATGTTGGCTGTCTGATAAGCAGGTGCAGCCAACAACATGCAATGGGCAGGGCCATGTGCTTCACACCACACACATCATATCATGTATATGTCTTTTAAGAATTTGTATTAAAATAAATTATTCTCAGAAAGAGATCATTTAAATTGTGCAGTCTTGTTAGGTAAAAAACTAACAAAAAATAAAAAAATATGCTTCTTTGATGCCCAAAAAATACATATATACATACAAACACATTTAACTACTTGCCGACCAGACGCCGTCATTCTACGGCGGCAGGTTGGCTGTCCGTCGGCTCTTTGAGCGGCCACTAGGGGCGCGTGCGTGCCCCCGACTCCCGTGCGTGTGCCCGGCGGGCTCAATCGCCGCCGAGCACCTGCGATTGCTCGTTACAGAGCGGGGACCGGGAGCTGTGTGTGTAAACACACAGCTCCCGGTCCTGTCAGGGAGAGAAATGCTGATCTTCTGTTCATACAATGTATGAACAGAAGATCGGTCATTTCCCCTAGTGAGGCCACCCCCCCCCCACAGTAAGAACACACCCAGGGACATACTTAACCCCTTCCCCGCCCCCTAGTGTTAACCCCTTCACTGCCAGTGGCATTTTTATAGTAATCCAATGCATTTTTATAGCACTGATCGCTATAAAAATGCCAATGGTCCCAAAAATGTGTCAAAAGTGTCCGAAGTGTCTGCCATAATGTCGCAGTACCGAAAAAAGACGCTGATCGCCGTCATTACTAGTAAAAAAAATATATTAATAAAAATGCCATAAAAATACCCCCTATTTTGTAAACGCTATAACTTTTGCGCAAACCAATCAATAAACGCTTATTGCGATTTTTTTTTTACGAAAAATATGTAGAAGAATACGTATCGTCCTAAACTGAGGAAAAAAAATTTTTTGTTATATATTTTTGGGGGATATTTATTACAGCAAAAAGTAAAAAATATTCATTTTTTTCAAAATTGTCGCTTTTTTTTTGTTTATAGCACAAAAAATAAAAAACCACAGAGGTGATCAAATACCACCAAAAGAAAGCTCTATTTGTGGGAAAAAAAGGATGCCAATTTTGTTTGGGAGCCACGTCGCACGACCGCGCAATTGTCAGTTAAAGCGGCGCAGTCCCGAATCGCAAAAAGTGCTCTGGTCTTTGGGCAGCAATATGGTCTGGGGGTTAAGTGGTTAAAGGGGTTGTAAAGGCTCATTTTTTTTTCTAAATAGGTTCCTTTAAGCTAGTGCATTGTTGGTTCACTTACCTTTTCCTTCCATTTCCCTTCTAAATGTTTTTTTTTTTCTTTGTCTGAATTTCTCACTTCCTGGTTCTCCTCAGTAAGCTTGCCCCCATCATCCGAGCTGTTCTGGCTGGGGGTTAGTCAGACAGAACAGCTTACTGAGGAGGAACAGGAAGTGAGAAATTCGGACAAAGAAAACAAAGAAAAAAAAACCATTTAGAAGGGAAATCGAAGGAAAAGGTAAGTGAACAACAATGCACTAGCTTAAAGGAACCTATTTAGAAAAGAAAAAACAAACCTTTACAACCCCTTTAAGTTTATTTTTTAGTCTACAACCAGTCCCATGTGTAGCGAAAGCAACAACTTTGGTAAAAGTAGATTTAAAACTTAAATTAGGTTGCTAAATCGCTGTGTATCATAAACTGTAATTTTTCAACAAATAAAATACCTGTTTTCCCCTTTTTTAAGTTTTGTTCCATCTGCTGCTGTTGATCTGCTGTGATTAGTTACAGCAATCACATGGTACCATAAGTGGACCATTACACTGATCAGTCATCGGCTGTGTCCAGTGGACACAGCCAGGTACAGATCATGCTGCAGTGCGGCCCAAAGCGCATTCTGGAGGACGTAATATGATGTCCACCCCGAAACGGCAAATGTCCCGCCCAGCCGTCATTTGACAATGAGGAAGTAGTTAAAGAAGAATTCCATGCTTTACCAACTAATCTTAAAAATATTCCCTTCCCCCTCCTTGCACCCATTCTGACTAACCTCTGTAAGACAGATGTGTATACTATTTTCAGGCCGCTCTGGTCTGGTCACATGATTTCGGTCCCTTGTGTCAGCCAGCGGTCGCTGCAGGGGTGAGGAGGGAGCGCCAACAACAGATGGGCAATAGGAGCCAGTTTTTGACATTGCCACTCAGACATTGTCAGCAACTGTCAAGCACTCTCTCCTCTCCCCTGCAGCCAATGCTGGTTGACACAGGGGAGAGACCAGATCGGAGCCGTCTGAATATAGATAAGTATACAGATCTTTTTTATAAAGTTTAGACAGTATATGTGTTAAGAGGAGGAAGGTTTTTTTTTAAGATTAGTTAGGGAAAGCATTGGAATTCTTTTTTAACCACTTCCCCATTGTCATATGACAGCTGGGCAGGACATTTGTCGTTTCCGAAGTGGACGTCATATGACGTCCTCCCAGGACGCACCCTTGAGCACGCCCCATGGGTCATGCTGCAGCGCGATCCTGTACCCTGCTGTGTCCACT
Organism: Rana temporaria; assembly: GCF_905171775.1. Lineage (NCBI taxonomy): Eukaryota > Metazoa > Chordata > Amphibia > Anura > Ranidae > Rana > Rana temporaria. The sequence continues at coordinate 401,652,461 of NC_053492.1, read as the reverse complement.
GGGCACAGCCAATGGCTGATCAGTGTACCGCTACCGGTACCTTGTGATCGCTGTAAACAATCACAGCCAGATCACATGATAATTGCACACAATGTATGGCTTCCTTTCATGCCATGCATTGTGTGCAATTGTGTTGCTAGCTGTGATTGGTCACAGTGATCACATGGTACAGACAGGGCCAATCACATCCCATCTGTACCATGTAAAAAACTGTGGCCAATCACAGCTAATCACAACAATACACACTGAATAAATCAGTTTCGTTCAGTAAAAATGGTTGCTTATTCCAGTGAAATTGACTGGTATAAGCAATCATAATGTGTAAAAAAAAAATGTGATCACTTCCCCAAAGTAGTACAGTGTTACTGTATTTCTCTGTTCACAGTGTTAAAAAAATCTTAAAAAATAAGAATTAAACAAAAAAAGGAAACAAATTGTTACTTTTTTGTTTCCTCCTTTTTTATTTTTTACATACGGTCCACCAGTCCGTGTCCCTTATCACTGCCATGCCAGTTATATGATGACGCTTGTACTGCACTTTTGACAGTAAAAAAACTAAAACTAATTGTTATTTTTTTTAATTTTCCAAAAAAATTGTGACAAAAATTACAACTTATAAAAAAATGACAATTTTGGTATGTCTGCTTTCCAAAAAGGGGTAATTTGGGGGATATTTGTACTGTCCTGGCATCTTTGGGCCTTAAAAAATGACACGTCAGTACATCAGGATTGATCAGTTTTCAGATATACTGTATACCATAGTTTGTGGACTCTATAACTTTCCAACAGACTAAATCATAACCAATTATTTTCACCAAAGAAATGTAGCAGAATATATTTTGGCCTAAATTTAAACACATTAATTTTTTCAAAATGTTTGGTCTTTTTTTGTTTATTTAGCAAAAAAACCCAGTGGTGATTAAAAAACACCAAAAGAAAGCTCTATTTGTGTGCATTAGATTTTAGTGATTTGATTTAAATACTTTACTAATGTACCCCTCTTCCCCCTGCTACCATCCCATTAAGTGGTTGTCTGTTTATGTTTTTTTTTTTTTACAGGGTTCACCCTATTAATAAAAAAAAAAAAAAAATTTTCTTCTAGCATAAAATGAGGCATAGTAGCACGAGCTACATACAGTATGCCTGTCTTTATTTTTTTATCCTTGTACTCACAGTGTAATCGTAGAGGACAAGATTCCGACTCCCCGCGGGGAATGGGCGTTCCTATGGAGAGGGAGCATGATTGACGGCCGGCTATGGCACGTCACGCTTCTCGGAAATACCCGAAATAGGACTTGGCGCTTCACGGCGTATAGCGCCGTGAAGAGCCGAGACCTGTTCGGCTGTCTTCGGGGAGCGTGATGTGCCAGAGCCGGCCGTCAATCACCTTCCCCTCTCCATAGGAACGCCCATTCCCGCGGGGAGTCGGAATCTTGTCTCTACGATTACACTGTGAGTACGGGGATAAAAAAATAAAGACAGGCATACTGTAGCTCGCGCTACTATGCCTCATTTTATGCTAAAAAGATGTTAATAAGGGTGAACCACCGCTTTAAGAACATCCTTTCCTTCACCCCCACATGACACTGCTTAGGTTTGCTAATTGGTCATTCAAGCACAGCATCATAGAAGGAAGGGAGGGCGGCCACATGCTGCCACAAAACTGGAAGCACAAGGGACCAGATTCACAAAAGAGATACGACGGCGTATCTCCTGATACGCCGTCGTATCTCTGTGTTAGGGCCGTCCTAACTATGCGACTGATCCATAGAATCAGTTACGCATAGCTAGCCCTAAGATCCGACAGGTGTAATTGAATTACACTGTCGGATCTTAAGGATGCAATTCTAGGTCGGCCGCTAGGTGGCGAGGCCATTGCGGCCGGCGTAGAATATGCAAATGAATACTTACGGCGATGTCCGAACGGCCCGTCGATCTAACTGTACGTCGTTTCCGTCGAGTTACGCCGCGTAAAATTAGGGCTGAGCCCTAGTTGTCCTAAGCCATGTTAAGTATGGCCGTCGTTCCCGCGTCGAAATTTAAAAATCAACGTCGTTTGCGTAAGACGTCCGTGAATGGCACTGGACGCCATTTACGCTAACGTCTAAGCAAATGACGTCGGTGCGACGTCATTTAGCGCAATGCACGTCGGGTAATTTACCCCACGGAGCATGCGCAGTACGCTTGGCGCGGGAACGCGCCTAATTTAAATGGTGCGGGCTTGCATTGAATTGGGCGGGCTTGCGCCAAGCGCATTTACGATACACCGCCGCAAGTTTACAGGTAAGTGTTCTGAGAATCAGGCACTTACACTGTAAACCTGCGGCGGTGTAACGTAAATCACATACGTTACGCTGCCCACGAGCAGCGTAATTATATGTGAATCTGGCCCAAGGTACTTACTCTGCAAATGGAATGTTAGGGGAGCAAATGTTAAGTGTGGATAAACAGCGGGAAGGCAGACAATTAAGTGAAGCCAAAAAATGAATAGCACAATATATAAAATTGTACATTCCATATTTAAGTTAAAGGTAAGGTTCAAAAAACAGTGCCTTAAAAAAGTATTCACACCCCTTGAAATGTTCCACATATTGTCACAACCAAAAACATAAATGTATATAATTGGGATCTTATGTGATAGACCAACACAAAGTGGCACATAATTGTGAAGTGGAAAGAAAATGCCAAATGGTTTCTAAAATATTTTACAAATATCTGAAAAGTGTGGAGTGCATTTGTATTCAGCCCTCTTTACTCGGATACCCCTAGCTAAATTCTAGTGGAACCAATTGCCTTCAGAAGTCACCTGATTAGTAAATAAAGACCACTGGTGTGTAATTTAATCTCAATTAGAATACAGCTGTTCTGTGAAGCCCTCAGAGGTTTGCTAGAGAACCTAAGTGACCAAAAATAATCATGAAGGCCAAAGAACACAGCAGACAGGTCAGGGATAAAGTTGTGGAGAAGTTTAAAGCAGGGTTAGGTTATAAAAAAATATCCCAAGCTTTGAACATCTCACGGAGCACTGTTCAATCCATCATCTGAAAATGTAAAGAGTATGGCACAACTGTAAACCTACCAGACAAGGAGAGTATTAATCAGAGAAGCAGCCAAGAGGCCCATGGTAACTCTGGAGGAGCTGCAGAGATCCACAGCTCAGGTGGGAGAATCTGTCCACAGGACATCTATTAGTTGTGTACCATGCCCTGGTGAATTCTCCTGTATACCTTTGCTTGGTGGCCCATCCTAACTACAGCTCCGAACTTTTCTTTAGAAAGCCTCAATTCTCTCTTACATTTTCACCCATGCTCTCTGAATCTATTTTTTTTGGCCATTGTGTGGCGTGATGAGTCTGGTTACAAGCCTTCTACCTGTTACCTAACCGACCCAGCTCCACAAAGAAGAGAAAACACAGGCAGGTAAAATATTAATACATGCACAACTAAGCAGCTCATTAAGCATGCTCTGCATAAATTCAGCAGATGAAAGATTAATTACATGAAGGCAGCGCCATGCAGAAACACATAACACTGCACTTTACTTCCAGCTGGCTCTCTGGGCGGTAATTGTATTTCCTTCCCTGATATTCATTTGGCTTAAACAGGAGCGCGCTCTTATTAATTCATTTTCCTTTCCTTCCTGATTCATTTAGTGAGCTCACCAGCCATTATGAAAATCACATTTTCCAGCACTTTGTTGGGATATTACTGCTTTTTAAGTATCATAAAATGAAAAAAACAAAAATATAATTTTTAATCAGTATTTTCATCTGTTGAACACATAATAGAGAGTGCACTAAACATTTCTGTCTGGTTGTTTTCAGCGATATGCTATAAAGTAGCAAGCATTTGTTTGGCTTTTCCTGCTTGTGTTTGTGCTTTGTGGTTAATCTACTGACCATCGCAAGAAATGTATCTCCAGTGGGACTTTGTTGCAGCAAAACACAGTAGTATACAGAAAATTCATAAAAGATAAATGCTTATTTTACAAATCGATAAAACATATGTAGCATCCTCTAATGTGTGCTACTAGTAGTGAAAGTAGGAAAAACATAGCTAGCTCTGGGGTTCCAGAGGTTAAAGGTCACAGGGCGTGGCCCACCCCCACCAAAGTGTACCGCCTACCCCAACTAAGTCGGGGAATGAACAAGTCGGGGGATGAACAAGTCGGGGGAAAGCATCTTGCTTCACGCAAATGTTTTTTGTAAAGCTGCCGAGCGAAGCGCCCTACGAGTTTCCACTTGGGCTACCCCTACTAAAAAAAAAAAATGTTCCCCTTTTTCCGACAAACCGAGCGGGTTCTGGGAAAGTTAGGGGTTTTGGGTGGGGAGAGTTACTAAGTGGAGATGCACTTATGTTTTTTCCCAACAAACCGAGCGGGATCTGGGAAAGGTAGGGGTTTAGGGTGGGAGAGAATCACTAGGTGAGATGCACTTAGGGTTAAAACATCATAGGTCAAAGGTCAGCTAGGGTTAGGATTTGGCTTAGGGTTAGGGTTTGGCTTAGGGGTTAGGATTAGGGTTTCCCATTGAAGAATATGGCTAGGACTCAGGAATTGGAACCTCCCCCAAAGGTCAGAAGGCGGGTTCCCAGAGGTCAAAGGTCACAGGGCGTGGCTGACCCACCCCCACCAAAGTGTACCGCCTACCCCAACTAAGTCAGGGAATGAACAAGTCGGGGAATGAACAAGTGAAAGCTGTTATGTTCCCCCAGCGCAAATCAACTAGATGTCGGCAGCGGCGGGGGGGACTTGGCTTTCTCTTTGGGGACACAAGGCTGCATCTAGGGACAACGCTGCATTATGCACAAGGCTGAATTTAGGGACATGGCTGCATTAGGGACATGGCTGAATTTAGGGACATGGCTGCATTAGGGACATGGCTGCATTAGGGACATGGCTGAATTTAGGGACATGGCTGCATTAGGGACATGGCTGCATTAGGGATATGGCTGAATTTAGGGACAAGGCTGCATTTAGGGACAAGGCTGCATTTAGGGACATGGCTAAATTTAGGGACAAGGCTGCATTTGGGGACACAAGGCTGCATTTGGGGACACATGGCTGCATTTTAAAAAAAGTATCGGTAATCGGTATCGGCGAGTACATGAAAAAAAGTATCGGTACTTGTACTCGGTCCTAAAAAAGTGGTATCGGGACAACCCCCAGAAGGAAGGATACAAAGCTGTGTTCTGAATAGACAAGCTCTATGCTGAGCTCCCTTCCATCAAAATGTTATCTCATGTGTCCGGAAAATGTCTCATAAGTAACTCATGCTGATAACAGAGGAACAAAGTACCATAGAGATACAGTACTTAGAGCTTTGGAGAGAGATAAGTAAACACTACAGATATATGTGCTCTGTTCAGATTTCACTGACTGAGGTTTACAACCACTTTAACACACTGAACACAATAATTTAACTTTCTTCGATCAGCGGCTTCTCCTCACAGGGACAGCTAGGTATGTAATCAGGGCACTGATTATCAGTGCCCTGATTACAATTAAGTGCCAAGCAGTGCCAGCAATTATTGCCCACCATGCCAGTTTTTAGTGCCCACCAGTGCCAGCTTTCAGTGCCCACAAGTGCAAGCAATCATTGGCCAATAGTGATGCCAGTCAGTGTTGGCTATCACTGCTGCCCATAAATGCCCATCACTGCCACCAATCTGTGCCATCTATTAATGCCGCCTATCTGTGCCCACCAGTGCCTCATATCTGTGCCCACCAGTGCCGCCTATCTGTGCCCAGTGCCACCCATCAGTGCTGCCTGTCAGTGCCACATATCAGTGCCCATAAGTGTGGCATATTCAGGCCTAGTCATCAGTACCACATAATCAGTGCCTGTAAGTGCCCGCCTCATCAGTGCCCATCAGTGCCTAGCAGTGCTGCCTCATCCAGCGCCCATCAGTAAAGGAGAAAGTTACTTATTTGCCAAATTTACTGACATTTACTGAAATTTTTTATTTAATTTTTTTTTCAAAATTTTCGGTCTTTTTTTGAGGGAAAAATAAAAAACATAGGAGTGATTAAATACCACCAAAGAACGCTCTATTTGTGTGAAGACAATAATAAAATTTTCACACGGTTACAGTGTTAGCATGACTGCGCAATTGTCATTCAAAGTGTGACAGTGCTAAAAGCTGACAAATGGCTTGAACAGGAAGGGGGTTTTTAAGTGCCCTGTATTGAGGTGGGTTAAACACCGAGGGCCAGATTCAGAGAGAACTTACGCCGACATATCGGTTGATACGCCGCGTAAGTTCTGGGATGCGCCCATCGTATCTATGCGCCTAATTCACAGTACAAGATACGCCTGAATTTTTTTTTTTTTTTAAATTCTCTATTTATTTCAAGCATTTCTTTACAGGGTTATACATTGTGGTTCAACCACTTATATAAACTATATCATCAAATTATTGGAGAGATGGTAAGGAAAAGATAAATGCCCCCACCATTCCCCCTCCCGCTTCCATCCCTTTTCGGCAATACTTCTTCTCTTTTCCTTTTTCCTTTCTCTTTTCTCTCTTTCTTCTTTTCTCTTGCATCCCTACCCTCTCCCACCCCCACTCCTTTCCCAAATAAATAAATAAAAAAAAAAAAAAAAAAAAAAAAAAAAAAAAACGGGGTAAAAAAAAAAAAAAAAATTCTGCTGGCTATTCCCCGCTCCCCCTCCCCAACCCCTCCCTGTACCTCTCATATGGGGCCCACATCGATTGATATCTCTCATCTTGATCTTTCAGTGTCAAAATTAGGTTTTCCATTTGTTGGATTTCTGCCACTTTTGCGAGCCATTGTGCTCTTGATGGAGACATCTCCTGCTTCCACAAGACTGGGATACACGCTCTTGCAGCTGTGATAAGGTGTCTTAACAGCGAGTTTTGATATTTTTCCATTGTTATTGGAATATCTAATAGTAAAACCGCCGATGGTCTATCCGCCAGATTAAATCCTGTAATTTTATCAATTATTTCTATTACCATTTGCCAGAATTCTTGTATTTTTCTGCACTCCCACCAGATATGCACTAGTGTCCCTTCCGCTTCCTTACATCTCCAGCAGACTTCTGACGTCTCTGGGTATATTCGATGTAACACCGCTGGTGTTCTGTACCATCTTGTTAATATTTTGTAGCCTCCCTCCTCGTATTTACTTGCTACTGATGCTTTATGCGTGAATCTCAAGATCTTATCTTTTTGTTCTTGTGTGAATGTTAATTTCAGGTCTCTCTCCCATTCTTGTATGAACTTAAATTCTTGTGGAATATCTAGATTTACTAACATTGCGTAAAAATGGGACAGAGAGTGTCTTATTGACTTCCCTTCTAGGCATGTCTGCTCGAATTTAGATGGGTTCCTGACTGTCGTGTAAATCCCTGCCTTTGTTCGAAGAAATGCTTCTAATTGCATCACCCTCAGAAAATCTAGTTCCTGCATCCCTTCTCTTTCCATCTCTCCCCTCGTCATAATCGGTTATCTTTTGAGAAGTGGGTCACCCTATATATACCCCTCTGTCGCAGGGCCTTAAACTTTGGGTCTGTCAGTCCCATTTGAAAAGCCTTAGTTCCCAGGATCGGTGCTAATGGGCTTGGATCCTCAGACAGTTTCGTTTTTGCAAAAATCTTTTTGATAATTCGTATAGTTGCTCCTATCGTGGGGTTGTTTTTTTACTTCTGGTGTTATTTCCCTGTCTGGGGTCCATGCCAGTCCCTTCTAATGGTACTTCTACCGTAGCTTGTTCCATTTTTATCCACGGCTTTTCATTCCGCCCCACACCAATCTACTACTTTGGCTATATGTGCTGCCTCCTGGTATTTTATCAGATCTGGAAATCCAATCCCCCCTTTCCCCTTGGGTAAAGATAGAATGGTCCTGCTTATCCTTGCTGGTTTCCCTGCCCATATAAATTTCAAGAATCTTGATCTTAATTCTCTTAAGTAGCTTTGAGGGATTTTAATTGGTAGCGCCTGAATTTTGACTTCCTACGACCGACGTAAGTCTCCTACGCCGTCGTATCTTGGGTGCATATTTACGCTGGCCGCTAGGGGCGCTTCCATTGATTTACGCGTTGAATATGTAAATGAGCAAGATACGCCAATTCAGTTTAGTGGTCAGTGTAGTGTTGTGGTCAGTGTAGTTTAGTGGTCAGTATAGTGGTCAGTGTAGTCTTGTGGTCGGTGTAGTAGTCAGTATAGGAATCAGGTAGGTTAGTTTAGTGGTCAGTGTAGGAATCAGGCTGATCAGTGTAGTGGACAGTGTAGGAATCAGGCTGGTCAATACTATTGTAGGAAGGGAAGGGACAGGACTTGGGGAGTGCTAAAAGTCTGCAGGTTCGGGGGGCGCAAATTACTTGCCTTGCCCCGGGCGCTGACAACCCACGCTACGCCACTGAGTATAAGCCAATCACGGATGTCTTTTCATCCTCGGACAAGAGGACGTCCGTGAATAGCGGAACACTGAACACAGTGGCCCAGATTCAAGAAGCTATTGCGCCCGCGCAACCATAGGTTGCGCGGCGCAATAGCTGTTTTGCTCCCGCGTAGCGAATGCCCCTGATTCAGGAACATCGCTACGCGGACTGCAGCCTAGGATATGACAGACATAAGCCTCCTTATGCCTTCATATCTCAGGCTGCATTCTTGCGTTGGCCGCTAGGGGGCGCGGCCATTGTGATCGGCGTATAGTATGCAAATTGCATACTAACACCGATTCACAAAAGTTGCGCGGGCCCTGCGCATGCAAGGTACGGAGTTTCCGTACGGCGACTTTAGCATAAGACTGCTCCTACTCATAGTAGGCGCAGCCAATGCTAAAGTATAGCCGCCCTTCCCGCTCGTGAAATTAGAATTTCACGTTGTTTACGTAAGTGATTCGTGAATGGCGCTGGACGCCATTCATGTTCACTTAGAAGCAAATGACGTCATTGCTGTTCGCTCGGCGCGGGAGCGCGCCTAATTTAAATGATTCCCGCCCCCGGCGGGATCATTTACATTAGGCGCCCTTACGCAGGGCAAATTAGCATAGTGCCCGCGCAATTTACGGAGCTACTGCTCCGTGAATCGCGGGCAAATCGAAATATTTGCGTGGGCGCAGAGAAAAAATCGTTGCCCTTTGCCCACGCAAATATTGCGCGGTTCTACCTGAATCTGGGCCAGTGTATGCTGGGAAACGGAGTCCGAGGATGAGAGAATGTCCGTGATAGGTGGAACTGTGTCTGCTGAGAAACGCCTATCACGGAAGGGACCAGGAGGAGACCGCGACTTTTAAACAATGAATGGACGTCCACAGCCTGTCAATTTCAGGTACACTGACTCAGTGAGGCACAGTGAGGCTGCAATGGGCACAGTGAGGATGGGCACAGTGAGGTTGCAATGGGCACAGCGAGGCGTGCAAATGGGCATTGTTGACCCTCTTTTAGGCTTACAGTAGCTGCTACATTCTCACCCTAGGCTTATACTTGAGTCAATACGTTTTCCCAGTTTTTTGTGGTAAAATTAGGTGCCTCGGCTTATACTCGGGTCGGCTTATACTCGAGTATATACGGTATATAATTTCCGTTACCTGGATACAGTTCTACACTGTATTCCACTACGGAAACTCAAACCTCCCTGATTAATAACTACCGGTAATAAAGTACTTGAAACAAGGTTGTTACAAATTTAAACTTATCAATAAGAATTTCTATATAAAGCTAATCTTTTACATGCAAATCTTAAAACAAATGTTTATTTAAAATGTAAGAATCAGTACTAATACAACGATGAGTGAGGTTTTTTAAACTTGGAAGTAAATATCTGGCATTTTAATGCCACTACTAATTTAATTGTGTGAATTGCTGATCAAAAATATATCTAGTGAAATAGGATTTATTCAGAGAAAATGTTAAATGTATTTCAATAGTGAGAAAAAAAAACAGTTAATGAGCAGCCTGTAAAAAATGAACTTTTTATCCCAGTTCAATTGTCTAATACTGCTGTAGAGTGTGATCAGATTATATTCAATATACATACAATGCAGCCCTTATCATAAACCTCTGATAATATCATAATATATGTTTAATAATGGAAGTACTGTTTAAAATGGCCATCTTCAAAAGTTTAGGAGTCATGCAATAATACAGTATTGAACGTTTAGCATGGGGAAGTACAGCATCATTTTTATTGGATCACACTGGGGGATGTGTTTGCTTTTGTTGTTTATTTTACATAAGCAATGGCGGGAAAAGAGAAACAGGAAGTTTACCTAAATGGAGAAATGGATAGCAACCTTGGAGTTATATGAAAGAGGGGTGACATACTACAGCAAACAGTAGACACATTCTGAGAACAGGAAACCACAACTCTGTAACTGGAACAGCATTGCGCCCCACCCTAAAAGCATAGCAAATACACTTAACAGAACCAGCTGCAGGAAAGAGTACATATGACCTATGCTATTATATTATTAGCCAGATTCAGAGAGACTTAGGCTGGCGTATCAGTAGATACGCCAGCCTAAGTCAGAATTTGCGTTGGCGCTAATTTAAGCATATTCTGGTAACCAAATACGCTTAAATTAGGCTCAGATACGAGCGGCGTAAGTGTCTTACACCCTCGTATCCTAAAGTGTAATTTTTAGGCTGACCGCTAGGTGGCGCTTCCATTGCGGTCGGCGTAGAATATGTAAATCAGTAGATACGCCTATTCACGAACGTACGCCCGGCCGACGCAGTACAGATACGCCGTTTACGTAACGCATTAGCAGGCCTAAAGTTATTCCATCTTATAGATGGAATAGTAATGTTAAGTATGGCCGCCGTTCCCACGTCGAAATTCGAAAATTTTACGTTGTTTGCGTAAGTCGTCCGTGAATAGGGATTTACGTAGTTTACGTCCACGTCGAAATCAATAGGCCCGTGCGGCGGACTTAGCCGCAATGGACACTGGGAAATGTAGGCGCACGGCGCATGCGCAGGTCCAAAAAAACATCAATCACGTCGGGTCAAGCCTAATTATCATAAAACACGCCCCCTCAGCCAAATTTGAATTAGGCGCCCTTACGCCCGCCCGCTTTAGGCTACGCCGCCGTAACTTAGCAGGCAAGTACATTGTGAATCATGTACTTGCCTCGCTAACTTTCGGCGGCGTAGCCTAAATGCCATAAGCTACGCCGCCGCAAGTATGCGCTCGCCATCCTGAATCTAGCTATATATGTCTAGTCATTAGGCCATTTATGAACAAATTAAGTTTGCTAACTTTCTGGAAAAAAAAATACTTATAAGGTTTCATTGTATTTGGGGCCCTGGTCCTTGTGCAGGAAAATGCCCTTGCAATACTGTGTGACACAGCCCTGCACCCGTGTTGGTGGAGGAGGAAACCTCTTTAAGCTGGACACCCTTCCCCTTTGTGCTGGCATTGTGCTTGCAGTGAGGAGGACTCTGGGGCTTGTAGCCACAGTGTTGTCTAAAGTGTGCTGGTGGAACCCAAAATACATGCCAACTGCAATGGGAGGGATGCAACAGTTATGTGCTATGGCATTACATTTTTGCCAAGCAGAAGAAAATCAGAGCTACTAAATCTGCTTTTTGCATATTCACAACTCAATGTTGAATGGTGCTCAGCAACACCTCTCCAAGTGTAGTCACATAAAGTCCAAGAGCCAGTACAAACAGTATAAAAAAACTAAAATGTCCTGGCTAGCATGTGCCACCTGAACCCAACAAAGCATAGCCACCGCTTTTATTACTGAGTAAATAATAAACTTGTTAGCTGACTGGCAACACCATCCATTATACACCTGTCCCTCTAATGATCTCAAGTAACCACTAGAAGGAATTAATTGTAGCAAACTCAAATGGCTTCCTCCCTGGCCTCCGGAGACATTTTGGTGAATCTGGTGTCCAACAAGGCACACGTTTTCAAGCCATGGGGCTGGTGGATGGAGGAGTGACAAGCCACATGACTAGTGATGAGTAGGGATGAGCTTCGTATTCGAGTCAAACTCATGTTCGACTCGAACATCGCATGTTCGATCGTTTGTCGAATTACGAACGTTTTTAGCCGTTCGCGCCAAATTCGAGTGGCGTGTCACGGCCCATAATTCACTGCGGCATCGCAGTGCATTGCTGGCTTATGATTGGCCAAGCATGCACTATGACCCGCATGCTTGGCCAATCACAGCTTGCAAAAAACAGAGAGCCATAATTGGACAAAGCCAGGGTGGCTTTGGCCAATTATGGCTCAGGGGGTTTAGTACATGCCCCACACTATAAAAGGCCACCTGCATGTCGCCCTTGTGTAGTGTGTTGCGGTGGTTAAGAGAGAGAAGACAGAGAGTCATTTTTTGTAGGTAGATAGAGCAGGCAGGCAGGCTAGTCAGTTAATGTTACAGTGTGTAGAGGATATATAAGCATCCCAGGTGTTGTAAATATATTTATACACTGTATAGTTTAGCTAGATCCGCTCTTCCTAATTTACTGACAGGCAGGCAGGTGATTGTGCTAGCTGCAGTATTCTCACGTGGTGAACTGCTGTCCTCTGCAGTGTGCACCTAAACCTACGTGGTGTGTGTACTGCCCGTGTCCTCTGCAGTGTGCACCTAAAGCTACGTGGTGTGTACTGCCTGTGTCCTCTGCAGTGTGCACCTAAAGCTATGTGGTGTGTGTACTGCCCGTGTCCTCTGCAGTGTGCACCTAAAGCTACGTGGTATGTACTGCCTGTGTCCTCTGCAGTGTGCACCTAAAGCTATGTGGTGTGTACTGCCTGTTTCCTCTGCAGTGGGCACCTAAAGCTACGTGGTGTGTGTACTGCCTGTCTCCTCTGCAGTGTGCACCTAAAGCTACGTGGTGTGTGTACTGCCATTGTCCTCTGCAGTGTGCACCTAAAGCTACGTGGTGCGTGTACTGTCTGTGTCTGTGCTATTTTTCTCAATGATTTTCATCCATATTGCAGGGACCAGACATTACATGTGCCACTTCACAGGCATACTATAGACACCCAGCAGGTACGATATTTAAAGGAATTTTTAATATTTTTTTTCACTTTAAGCATCATTAAAATCACTGCTCCAGAAAAAACGACTGTTTTTAAAACTTTTTTTTCCATTGATACATGTTCCCTGGGGCAAGACCCGGGTTCTCAAACCCTTTTTTATGACAATAACTTGCATATTCGGCTTTAAAATTAGCACTTTTGATGTTCTAAATGATCGCGCGTACAGTCGGTCCGTTCGAAGGTTCTGGTGCGAACAGAATGGGGGGGTGTTCGGCTCATCCCTTTTTCTTAGCAAACGGGGAGACAGTATCACATCTGAGGGTGAAGGCCCGGGGCTTCCTGAACTGCATTACACCACAAGGCAAGCAGAGTATCCTTGAACGAATTTGCTGTATGTTCCAGAACTAGAAGGTAGCCTTCTATCAATGAAAAGTCTTGCAAACAATGGTCTCACAGTTAAGTTCTAGTTTTGCAAAAGGAAAACTGGATGATCACTTATACAGCCAATGTGCCCATCAAATGCAGCCACTGTGCCATGCCATCAATTGTCGCAACTGTGCTATGCATCAATTGTCGCCACTGAGCCATCAATTGTCGCCACTGTGCCATGCCTTCTATTGCAGCCACTGTGCCATCATTATCACCACTGTGCCCATCAATTGTCACCACTGTGCCATCCATCAAACGCAGCCACTGTGCCATCAATTGTCGCCACTGTGCCATCAATTGTCGCCACTGTGCCATGCCAAACGCAGCCACTGTGCCATCAATTGTCACCACTGTGCCCATCAATTGTCACCACTGTGCCATCAAACACAGCCACTGTGCCATGCCATCAATTGTTACCACTGTGCCCACATCAATTGTTACCACTGTGCCAACATCAATTGTCACCACTGTGCCCTTTAAATGTTGCACTTTGCCCTTTAATTGTTGCCACTTTGCCCTTAATTGTTGCCACTGTGCCCTGTAAAATACTGCCCCCCTTGCCCCCCCTGCACGGCACTTACCTTTCTGGGGTCAGCCATCCTCCTTCCACGGTCCCTCAATGTCTTCTTCCGCCCTTGATGACACTTCAGCCAATCAGGTTACCGGTGAACCTGATTGGCTGAGACGCCTGTCAGTCTTATCCAAGGAACGCACCCCCCGTGCGTCCCCTGGATAACTATTTGGAAGCCGATTGGAGCCTGAGGCCGCTGGCTCTTATAGGCACTTGCAAAGCCAACCAGCTGCCGTTATTCAGATGGCCGGCGCTCGCCAGGGGGCCGGCCATCTGAATAGTGGGCGGCAGCAACAATACACAGATTCATGCAATGCATGAATCTGTGTATTGTATTCAGTGGCCCGCTGTCTGCTGAAAACGAGTCACAGGAGTACAGTTCGTTCTGCATTCCTGTGACAAGTTTTCAGCAGACAGCGGGTTTAAGCCAAACAAGCTTTGGCTATACTTCGCCTCAGTCCTTGTACTGGTATCCAGCTTGAAGCCATATTGGGAATACCAATTAGTGAAGTTTCTATATTTGCCTTGTGTTGTGAGTGCAAGTTTTCTCCCACTGTCCAAAATATACTGGGAGCTTAAATGGCCTCCATCCAAACTGAGCCGAGGATTTGACTGTAGAAGAAACATTACAACATAGGGATTGATGTGAACAGTATAATCAATGTACTTTGTAATGCAAATAAATGGAATAAGCTATAGTTGAATCTGTTTTTTTGGGAAATATCCAATAGCAAGCTTTTGAACTGGTGTTTGAACAATAACGATCTGAATAGTGAAAACATTTGGAAACAAATATATCTGTATGACGGAAGTGAAAGCGCACAGACATCACTTCTGTTCTGAATTCTGGGGTTATTTTTAGTGTTTATGGAACTCAGATGAAGCGGTTTACTGGTAAGTCAGAGGGAAAATCTTCTACTACTCTGCACAATGAATGGGAACAAATACGTTTTGTGTGAATTTTAAAGAACACAACCATTGCTGACCTCCTGAGAAAATTAGTTGCCTGGCCGTCTTGGTCACTGACCCCAGCGTGTGATGATTAGAAAGTCATAACTTTTCATCTGCGCCTGTGCCATAGATATTATTAAAGCCATTGGATTAGCATTAGCAGGCAACCAACATTTTCAAATGTCAGCAATAGCAGTCTTCATAGTTTTTAAGTACAGGTTTCCTTTAAGTCACTCTAGCAAGTGTGTGTGTCGGTTCATAGATGGTAAATTCTTGGAATAGGTTAAAGTTTTTCTTTAAAACCCTATAAAGTGGAATTAAAGTGATTGTTATTTTTATTTTTTTTAAAAAGAGACTTTACAAACATGTTATACTTTCCTGCTCTGTTGCAGTGGTTTTGCACAGAGCAGCCAGGATCCTCCTTCTCTGGGGTGCCTATTCTGTGCTCCTGGCCCCCTCCTCCTGTTGATTGCCCCCACAGCAAGCAGCTTGCTATGCGGGCACCCAAGCCAAGCTGTAGCTCTGTTTCCATTCAAACACGGAGCTGCCGTTCGGCCCACGTTCCTTCTCTCCTCTAATTGGCTAACTGACTTTGATTGATAGCAGTGGGAGCAATTGGCACTGCTGCTGTGCCTCAGCCAATCAGGGGGAAGAGTGCCAGACGGCCGTGGAAATGTAGCTTCTTTGCCCATCATATGCAGCCTGTGTGCCCATCATATGCAGCCTGTGTGCCCATCATATGTAGCCTCTGTACCCATCATATGTAGCCTCTGTGCCCATCATATGAGCCGGCGGCTGATGTACATACCCTGAAGGCTCAACTTGAATAATATATCATAATAAGTGTAGTGATCTACAGTGGTGTGAGACAGTATCACGTGTAATAAGGTGATTTTGTTATCTCTGAAACAAAATGTCCCTGGAACTTTTTTCTTTTTAATTAAACTTTATTAAGAACTAATTAACATGGTCAGAGATCATATCCACAAACGAAATGTTTACATCAGGTATGACAGCAAAGACTCCTAGATTGAATATAAAAAAATATATAAATATTACACAGAATGATCATGGTGCATGAAACAATAACACACTAGGGCTCATTTACACTTACATGGACTTCCACACACAATAAAGCACCTATAGATTCAACATGCTTTTTTTCAATATGTTTTTGATGCTTTGGTGATGCTTTAGTGATGCTTCGATGATGCTTTAGTGATGCTTTGATGATGCTTTAGTGATGCTTCGATTATGCTTTTTTGAAGCAGCTTGGCAGATGCCTTGTGTGTGTGTGTGTGTGTGTGTGTTGATATCTCATACCTGCAATTTCTTCAAAACAAAGCAAAGCTAAAGCTCAATAAAAACCACTCAAAAGCTGTAGGAGTTGTAACCAAGATTTGTCGTAGACTTCTATGGAAGCTTTGAAGATGCTTTGAAGCACCATGAAAGTGACATGGGGAATAATTTTAAAAAGCATGTCCAATGCCACATGTAAACAAGCCCTTTACAGTGGTAGGTCAGGTAGGTAGGGCAGAAAAATGGTAGGTAGGGCCAGGCCCGGATTTACTCCCTTTGCCGCCCCAAGGCCGGGTCCTTCAATGCCGCCCCCCGCCTGCGCAGTACAGGGGGGACATTATCCGCCAGGGGACACACGAAGACGGAGCATTGGGGGGGTCTGACAAAATGACATTGAGAACCAGGGGGGGGGACAGGGGGGAACTCCGGAAATGAAAGTGAAAGTGTCCTCTCCTCTCAGCCGCAGTGCCGCCCCTGCACCCACTGCCGCCCCGAGGCCTGGCCTTGTTGGCCTTGTCTGGAATCCGGCCCTGGGTAGGGCAGAAAATAGTGGTAGGGCAGAAAAATAATGAGTGGGTATCAGGTGGGTATATGTATACATAATATGAAGCAGCACTGTAAGTAATCAACATAAAAATATATAAGGAAAAAAAAGAAAGAAGGGGTCATGGGACTTTATATGAGGCGAGGGTGTGTGTATAGAAATATCCCAAAGGTCCAAAGATGGATCATATGTCACGATCCTGACAAGGAGTTTTCTGTTGCCATATGAGACTGCTAGGTAATCAATCCAATAAATTAAATAGCGGTAATTAACATGAAATAATATAGTATAATGTGTATCATATTAAATGGTACACAGATCATGAAGACAAAGGCATAAGTCAAATCATAGTAGTTACAATAACATGTTTTATTAATCATGCATATCCTAGATGAAAATTAAACAGTCACAATCAATAAATGGCCATACAGATATCGGCCTGGATTCAGAAAGAAATGCCTATCTTTAGGCGGGCGTAGCGCATCTCATATACGCTACGCCGCCGTAACTTTGAGAGGCGAGTCCCGTATTCAGAAAGAACTTGCGCCCGAAGTTACGGCGGCGTAGCGTATATGGGCCGGCGTAAGCCAGCCTAATTCAAAATAGGCTGGTAGGGGGCGTGTTGTATGGTAATTAATCATGACCCCACCTAATTGACGCTCCTAACGAACGGCGCATGTGCCGCCCGTGAAAGTATCCCAGTGCGCATGCTCCAAATTACACCGCAAATAGTCAAAGCTTTAGACGTGAACGTAACTTACGCACAGCACTATTTGCGTACGACTTACGCAAACTATGTAAACGCCGCAAAATTCTACGCTGTCCCGACGTCCATACTTAACATTGGCTATGCCTCATATAGCAGGGGTAACTTTACGTCGAAAAAAAGCCTTACGTAAACGACGTAAATCAATGCGCCGGGCGCACGTACGTTTCTGAATCGGTGTATCTAGCTCATTTGCATATTCTACGCGTAAATCTACAGAAGCGCCCCAAACGGCCAGCGTAAATATGCACCCCAAGATACAATGGCGTAGGAAACTTACGCCGCTCGTATCTAGGCAACAGTGAGGCGTATCTGATTCTATGAATCAGGCGTAGAGATGCAACGCCTCACACTCAGGCCGGGTACACACGGACAAACATGTATGGTGAAAGCGGTCCGTCGGACTGTTTTCACCATACATGTCTGCCAGAGGGCTTCTGTACGATGGTTGTACACACCATCGTACAGAAGTCCGCGCGTAAACAATACGCGGGGCGTGTCCGCGGTGTCGCCGCGTCGATGACGCGGTGTCGCCGCGACAATGACGCGGCGACGTGGGCGGCCCGCCTTTAAAATGCTTCCACGCATGCGTCGAAGTCATTCGACGCATGCGAGGGACGGCGGGCGCCTGGACATGTACGGTAGGTCTGTACTGACGACCGTACATGTCCGAGCGGGCTGAATTCCAGCGGACTGTTTTAAAACAAGTCCAGGAATATTTGTCTGCTGGGAAAAGGCCCGGCGGGCAAATGTTTGCTGGAATCGGCCCCCTCAGCGCCCACACACGACCAAACATGTCTGCTGAAACTGGCCTGCGGGCCAGTTTTCAGCAGACATGTTTGCTCGTGAGTATGGGGCCTCAGAGTTACGACGGCGTATCTGGAAGTGGGCCCTGAAACCCTTCACGCAATTGGCTGAAAGGACAAAAAATCAAACGTGAAAAAATGGTGGTGTCTCCAAAACTGATGGGACCCCTTATGATCAATTCAGGTAGCCCACCTGTTTTGAAACTTGTTGCTTGTATCCCTATCAATAGCCACAATCTTCTCCATATGCATTATTTATATCAGGCTGTACTTCCACTCCACTAGTAAAGGGACATGTGTCGAATTCCGATGTTTAGTATCTGGAAATCTGGATGTGGAAAGAGAAAAGTAAAATGTACATTCAGAGATTTCTGTTGGCACATTCTGATATGTACATCTTTGTAGACAGAACCATAAATTGTCATATTAAACACATCTCTTCAAATTGAAGGATGATAAATGCATTTTTGTTTTGTTTGCAGTTTGTAAAACAAGCTAGCAATTTCCGAAATTCAGTGTAAAAGCTGCATGTTCCTAAGATAATATCAGTGTTTCCTGACACTTGCTGAGTTCACTTTGTTGTGGTGTCATTATGAAAGAGCTTTTAATATAAGACCAATTGATGTCCTTTCCAAAATACCCTGAAAGTACAAGGAAGCAGTGTTGGACAATGCTAGCAGACTGTTACAGGCACAAAAATAAACATACTATACATTTTTTTCAAAACCAGTGTTGTTCCTCCCAACATTTCCTAAACACGGTGAAGCTGGTCATTCACAGGGCAAATTTCTTGTACATTCACTTTAAAAAAAATTCAATTGCAAAAATTATCAAGGTGGATGCCGCACCTGGAACTGGGACCCTGCAAAACTTGCCTAGCACATGACACCTGTCACAGATATACCCTCCCCCAGCATGCCCCGCGAGGGAAAAACTCCTCTTATTGGCTGCTGGGGAAAACGTACTCTGCCAGAACCCCTCTGGCGCCAACTGCTGGCCAGGGATGGTACTGCATCCCTGGAGCACAGACTGACCCAGTGGATTTTTCTGGAATGACAGAAGTCCCAATTTAGCAAATTGTGAATGGGAGCAAAATAACTCTCCCATTCCCCACTAACTTTAGCGTAGTGCCCATACTGAAAGTAAAAGTTTTTTTCCAGCCCACCATTCAACAGTGGCAGCTGTTTTTTTTTTGGGGGGGGGGGTTGGATGGTCGGCCCCACACTTACCCCATCAAGCGGGCAACGCTTCCCTCTGGGCGACGGGCAGCGGCTTCTCGTGCCTCTTCTAACGGTGGCCGTGCATCTCCTCCCTTCTCCGCCTAGGTGGCCAATAGGATCGCCTGTCCTTTCAGCCAATTGCGTGAAGGGTTTCAAGGCCCACTTCCTGATTGGCTGGGAGGAGAATCAGTGTGACAATAGCAAATATTTATTTTCTATTGTCACACAACTGAGTGGGCTTAGGGCGCAGTGCTCTGAGCCCCAAGCCCACCCTTTTTTGAAGCCTATTAAACCTCTGGCTTTAATCCCATGCTTGAAAAAAAAAACACATTAGAATCCATGCGTCCAGTGCCCTGCATGTAGATTAAGGGGCCGGACGCATGGATAGGGGGTGGAACCTGTGCGCCCCTCATGGACAGGCTGCCACTGCCAAGAACCACTTATATTTTCATTCCTTACAGGTTCCCCTGCCCAGTCTTACCCTGTGAAAGCTTGGTGTTGCATGTTGTTGGAGGTTACACATGATTATGTTATCCCTTCCCTCATGTGACAGTGTTATAGCTTGGCAATTGGCTGCTCTCGCAGACCTAAAGACACTAGGCATTTTTGTGGTGTCTGGGACAATAGAGTAGTAGGAGAAAGGTGAGTAGAAGAGGGTGCCCTGACTGATACTGAATAATTAAAATATATATAGAGTACTTTTGCTGTATGTCTAATGTGCATATATACAAGTATATCTACAGTGGAGAAAACTATTATTTGATCCCCCTGCAGATTTTGTTGTTTGCCCATGTACATAAAATGAAGGGGTAGATTCAGGTACAGCTGCGCGCTCCTTACGGAGGCGCAGTGTACCCTTTTTTCCCTGCGCCTACGCAAATTTTTGGCGCTACGCTTCATTCATGAAGCAGTAGCCACGTAATTTGCGTGGGCGCTCTTTAAAAATGCCCTGCGTAAGGGCGCCTAATGTAAATGATC
Source organism: Rana temporaria (assembly GCF_905171775.1). Classification (NCBI taxonomy): domain Eukaryota; kingdom Metazoa; phylum Chordata; class Amphibia; order Anura; family Ranidae; genus Rana; species Rana temporaria. The sequence continues at coordinate 401,631,930 of NC_053492.1, read as the reverse complement.
CCGTAGGGGGCAGGAATCATTTAAACGACGTAAACTGCGTACGCAGGGCTCGCGTAACGTTGTGAATCGGCGTTAGTATGCAATTTGCATACTATACGCTGACCACAACGGGAACGCCACCTAGCGGCCAACGTAAGAATGCAGCCTAAGATATGAGGGCATAAGAGCCTTATGCCACGCATATCTTAGGCTGCAGTCGGCGTAACGAGCTCTCTGAATCAGGAGAACTCGTTACGCCGGGGCAAGTAAGAAATTGCGCTGCGTAACTATGGTTACGCAGATGCAATTGCTCTCTGAATCTGGGCCGAAGGGTCTATAATTTTTACCATAAGTGTATTTTAAATGATAGAGACAGAATATCAACCAAAAATCCAGAAAAAACACACAATACAAATGTTATAAATTGAGTTGCAGTTCAGTGAGTAAAATAAGTATTTGATCTCATACCAACAATAATTCTTGCTCCCACAGGCTGGCTACAGTATGTGCTCATGTGGTACACAGATTAGTCTTGTCAATTTAAGTGTTTGTGTATAAAAGACACCTGTCCACAAAATATTTCTTCCATTCAAACCTCACCATCATGAGCAAGACCAAAGAGCTGTCAAAGGACGTCAGGGACAATATTCTAGATCTGCTCAAGGCTGGATTGGGCTACAAGACCATCAGCAAGAAGCTTGGTGAGAAGGAGACAACTGTTGAAGCGATTATTCGCAAATGAAAGAAATACAAAATACAGTAAGTATCAATCACTCTCGGTCTGGAGCTCCATGCAAGATTTCGCCTCATGGGGTAAGGATGATCATGAGAAAAGTTAGGGATCAGCCTAGAACTAAATGGGAGGAGCTTGAGAATGATCTCAAGGCAGTTGAGACCATAGTCACCAAAAAAACATTGGTAACACAATACATCACCATGGATTGAAATCCTGCAGCGCCCGCAAGGTCCTCCTCCTCAAAAGGGCACATGTACAGGCCCGTCTGAAGTTTGCCAAGATCTAAATGATTCAGATAAGGATTGGGAGAAAGTGCTGTGGCCAGATGAGACCAAAATTGAGCTTTTTGGCATTAACTTGACTCGCCATGTTTGGAGGAAGAAAAATCCTGACTATAACCCCAAGGATACCAATCTCTACACTCAAGCATGGAGGTGGAAACATTATGCTTTGGGGCTGTTTCTCTGCGAAAGGTACAGGCTGACTTTGCCGCATTGGGGGCCAATGAACAGGGCCATGTATTGTAAAATCTTGGATGAGGACCTTCTTCCCTCAGCCAAAACACTGAAGATGGGTTGTGGCTAGGTCTTCCAGCATGACAATGATCCAAAACATACTACCAAGGCAACAAAAGAGGTGACATCCAGCATACTAGCGCGAGCTACAGTATGCCTTTTTTTTTTTTTTTGAGCCGTACTCACAGTTTAATCCCTTAGTTAAGTTTCAGACTCCCCGCGGGGAGTAGGCGTTCCTATGCAGAGGGGAACGTGATTGACAGCCGGCTATGGTGCGTCACGCTTCCCGAAAATAGCCGAAATAGGACTTGGCTCTTCACTGCGCCTGCGCAGTCAGCTCCTAGTCTGTGTGCAGGCGCCGTGAAGAGCCGAGTCCTACTCCGGCTATTTTCAGGGAAGCGTGACGCGCCATAGCCAGCCGTCAATCATGTTCCCTCTGCATAGGAACGCCCATTCCCCGCGGGGAGTCTGGAACTTAACTATGGGATTAAACTGTGAGTACAGCCCAAAAAAATAAAATAAAGGCATACTGTAGCTCGCGCTAGTATGCTGAATTTCATGGTAGAAACTTGTTTTTTAGGGTGAACCACCGCTTTAAGGTGATGGAGTGGCCTAGCCAGTCTCCAGACCTTAATCTTATAGAAAACTTATGGAGGGAGCTGAAATTTGGCAAGCGACAGCCAAGAAATTTAAGGAATTAGAGAAGATCTGTAAAAAAGAGTGAACCAAAATCCCTCCTAAAATGTGTGAAACCTGGTAACCAACTTCAAGAAACGTCTTGCCAACAATGGTTTCTCCACCAAGTACCAAGTCGTGTTTTTCTTGGGGATCAAATACTTATTTTACTCACTGAACTGCAACTTAATTTATAACATTTGTATCATGTGTTTTTTCTGGATTTTTGGTTGATATTCTGGGCTAGATCCACAAAGAAATTACGCCGGCGTATCTATTGATACGCCGCGTAATTTCAAAATTCCCACGTCGTATCTTTGTTTTGAATCCTCAAAACAAGATACGACGGCTTCTGGGTTAGATCCGACAGGCGTACGTCTTCGTACGCCTGTCGGATCTAAGATGCAATACTTCAGCGTCCGCTGGGTGGCGTTTTCTGCGTCGGGTATGCAAATTAGCGATTTACGAAGATCCACGAACGTACGCGCGGATGTCGCATTTTCTAACGTCGTCTGTAGTCGGCTTTTTCCGGCGTATAGTTAAAGCTGGTATTTTGCGGAGTATAGATAGAATTGCCATGTTAAGTATGGCCGTCGTTCCCGCGTCGAAATTTGAAATTATTTTTTTGCGTAAGTCGTCCGTGAATAGGGATGGACGTAACTCACGTCTAAGTTAAAAAAATGACGTCCTAGCGACGTCATTTAGCGCAATGCACGTCGGGAAATTTCGGGACGACGCATGCGCAGTTCATTCGGGGCGGGGACGCGCTTCATTTAAATGAAACCCGCCCCCAACCCGCCCAATTTGAAATCCGCCGCCAGAAATACACTACACCGCCGTAACTTACGGCGCAAACTCGCTGAGGATTCTAATATACGCCAGGTAAGGTACGGCGGCGTAGTGTATCTCTGATACGCTGCGCCGATCTACATGTATGTGGATCTGGCCCTCTGTCTCTATCTTTTAAAATATACCCATTTCTTTGTAAGTGGACAAACTTACAAAATCTGCAGGGTATCAAATAATTATTTTCGCCACTGTATAACGTTGACACAAAATCGTTAACCGTCAGTCAGTTTGTTCACAAGAAAACAAGAAATGTCTTATGTTCGGTAAAGCAGAAAAGTAACCAATACGACAGCAATACATTGAGATAACAATGCATGTCATTTCTCTTCTAAGTACTATGTTGTGCTTAAATTCTAAAGCTGAATAACTGCATTATCTATTACTATTATCTATTACGGATGTTTACTATTAGCACCTGGCTACAGTAGTGTCTGCATAGGAAGCCCAGCGTGTCCCGGCAGCTTTCTTTCTCAACATGTGGATCATGGTGGTTTCCGCCCTTAATCCCCCTCCTTCTAGGCGTCCAATAGCATCACCTGACCTTTCAGCCAATCAGGAAACGGGTATCAGACCTGCGCTTCCTGATTGACGGAGAGGCGATTTAGTGTTAGAAAAGAGAATATTCATTTGCTTTTCTAACACACCTGTGTGAACTTAGAGGGCAATGCTCTGCGCCATGAGTCCACCCTATTTTGAAGCCTATTCAGAAAAACACCCCCGCCGCTGTAATTCATGAGCCCGCTATCCTGAAAGGGGCCGGACGCATAAAAAGGGGGTGACGGCCGTGGATAGATTCATGCTATGCATGAATCTATCCATTAACCATATAGGGGGTGGCATGGATAGAGGGGTGGCGCCCGTGCGCCTTTAAGGAACGTACCCCCCTGAGTAAAACACTATATTTAGACTTAGCCCCCATTTACTCTAGCTCATTTTCCTGACTATGCAGAGTCTCAATCTTTCTAATTGTGTATGTTTACACTTTTAGGGCCAGATTCACAAAAGAGATACGACAGCGTATCTCCTGATACTCCGTCGTATCTGTGTGTTACGGCCGTCCTAACTATGCGACTGATTCATAGAATCAGTTACGCACAGCTAGCCCTAAGATCTTAAGGATGCAATTCTAGGCCGACCGCTAGGTGGCGAGGCCATTGCGGTCGGCGTAGAATATGCAATTGACTAGTTACGGCAATCCCCAAACGTCCGCGCTGCCCGTCGATCTAACTTTACGTTGTTTCCGTCGAGTTGTGCCGCGTAAAATTAGGGCTGAGCCCTAGTTGTTCTAAGCCATGTTAAGTATGGCCGTCGTTCCCGCGTCGAAATTTAAAAAACGACGTTGTTTGCGTAAGTCGTCCGTGAATGGCTCTGGACGCCATTTACGTTAACGTCGAAACAAATGACGTCCGTGCGACGTCATTTAGCGCAATGCACGTCGGGTAATTTACCAGACGGAGCATGCGCAGTACGTTCGGCACGGGAAATCGCCTAATTTAAATGGTCCCCGCCCCATTTGAATGGGGCGGGCTTGCGCCGAGCGCATTTACGTTACACCGCCGCAAGTTTACAGGTAAGAGTTTTGAAAATCAGACACTTACGCTGTAAACCTGCGGCGGTGTAACGTAAATCAGATACGTTACGCTGCCGTGGAGCAACGTAATTGTATCTGAATCTGGCCCTTAGTCACTGTATGCTGTACATCCTACACTCGGAAAAGCACATGAGCCTTTTGTAGCGTATTTAAGCATTTTTGATTGCAAAGACTAGGAATAGCTGTAAACATTCTATACATGCATTTTGTGCCCATTTTTAATCCTGAAGAATTCCTCTCCTCCTGTAGAACTGTCAACATCTCAGGAAAAAAAAACTCCTGAAGCTTAAAAAAATGCCTGTATATCTCCTATAATACGCCTGAAAAAAAAAATGCTTTTAAATCACCAGGAATAGGTTCTGCTCAGATGACAATGCAAGCTTTATAGTACTATCTGTGTTTGCAAAACATAATTATTTTATAACATAATGATAAGCTTCCACATACTTTTTTTTTTAAAAGTTCTTTTTTTGTTTTGTCAAAACACACATGAAGCCAATAGCAGACAGCAGTGTTGTAAGGATGTGTGCGAGGACGCATCATCTGTATTCAATGTCATACCTTTTGTTGTGATTGCATTTCACAGGAAATTCTGCACGACGTGCACTTTATGCATTATTTAATCCTCTCAGCATTGTGCTTAATCAGAGCTTTGTTTATTTTAAGTAAAAGCACAGAAGAGCTTGTTATGGAGCCAGTTGAACAGAATATATAGGATACCTGCCTGTAGAACTTAAGAGCCAGGCTAGGATGAAGCCCCCCTCAGGAAGTCATGCCAGGCTTAAGCGCCAGGCCAGGATGCAGCCCCCCTCTGGAAGTCAAGCCAGGATGAAGCCCCCCTCGGGAAGTCATGCCAGGCTTAAGTCCCAGGCTCGGATGAAAGCCCCCCCTCTGAAAGTCAGGCCAGGCTTAAGCGCCAGGCCAGGATGCAGCCCCCCTCTGGAAGTCAGGCCAGAATGAAGCCCCCCTCGGGAAGTCAGGCCAGGATGAAAGCCCCCTCTGAAAGCAGGCTTTAATGATCAACCACACCTGTCTTCAGCTGCAAGGTGGCTATTTAAGGCTGCTCCACCCTTTCACCAGTGCCTCACTATTATGATTGCCTCCTTGCTACCATTTTTTTCCTGTGATCCTGATCTATCCTTCACCCTACCCTGCTGCCTTGCTCAAACCCACTGCTATTGTACTCAGTCATGATTCCCCCTTGCCTGCATCCTTGTATTCCCTGCTACCTTTGTCCCTTATATTGAAAATATTTTTGTATAGTCAATTTTTAGGTTCATTAGTTATTTCTGTCATTGGGGTTGGTTCTTATTTGCTGGATTCCTATGTTCACTGTTTGCTATGTATACTCGTTTTACTTCACTGTAAATAAATCTCACTTTAAGGATATCTACATTTGGTTTCCATGTGTAGCTACACGTGTCTGGTCTCCTTAGCTGCAGAATCCTGACAGGGTTGTTAGGGGCCAATTATGGAAATGTTGCAGGGGTTAAGGAGACAAGCTTTAGCCAGTGACTGGATGTGGGGGCTAAAGGAATGGTCAGACTATAGGATTACACCCAGCACCCTGGCATGTGTGGAGGGACCAATGGATGTGCTGTTGATCTCAACGGTAAAGTTATGGGGGTGGGTGAGGAGGAAATATTAGAAGCTCAGTTTTAGAAAGATTGAGTTTGAGGATGTATTGAGACAGCCATACTGATATGTCGCTCAGTAAATTTGTTATACGCAGGGCTGGACTGGGACAAAAATTTGGCCCTGGACTTCATCTAGACTGGCCCACTTTGACAGGTCTCTCCCATGGTGGCCGGACAACTCCCGCACCCCCCCCCCCCCCGCCACCCAAGCCCCTTCTCCCCCTTCACTAGCCACTAGCCATTCTACTTTATTAGAGTAGAATGGCTGGTACTGGTACTCTTATAGGCAGTACCAGAGGGGAAACTAAACATTATTTCATCCGGGGCAAAGAATCAGTTCGGTGCCCCTCCTTATGGGACAAGATTAGGCAGAAGTGAGAAACTCCCAGGCCTTAGCTGTTGAGTCAGCTGTCTGTCCCCTCCCCCATGCTCCTCTGTCATCCCCCCTGCTCCTCTGGTCCTCCCCCTGCTTCTTTGTTTCCCCCAGGTGAGCGCTGCAGGGAGGGCGAGGAGGTGAGCGCTGCAGGAAGGAAGAGGAGGTAAGCGCTTGCGGGAAGGGAGAGACAGAGGAGCAGAGGGGGGCGGTGGTCCGCTGTCACTGAAGCCGGCCCACTGAGCCACCAGCCCACCGGGAAACTCCCTGTAGTCCCAATGGCCAGTCCATCCCTGGTTATACGTGAGGAGAATGAGGGGGTGAATTGAGGAGTCGAGAGATTGATCTGCCTATTGTCGGCATCAGGGGAGGGCTGGCAGCCTTGGGCCTGGGGGGCGAGTCCAGTCAAGTGGCCCATTAAACCACCGAATCAGCTCACCATCCATCTACACCACATTCCCGAGAGAGAGACTGGGGGGGAGACTGCTCCATATTGCCCCAGACACTGCCTGTACAGAGAGAGAGAGAGACCGCTTGACACTGCCTGCACCGAGAGAGAGAGAGACACCGATTGACATTGCCTGCACCGAGAGAGAGACCACTTGACACTGCCTGCACAGAGAGAGAGACCATTTGACACTGCCTGCACAGAGAGAGACCATTTGACACTGCCTGTACAGAGAGAGAAAGAGAGGCCACTTGACACTGCCAGCACAGAGAGAGAGAGAGACCGCATAACACTGCCTTCACAGAGAGAGAGGGACCACTTGACACTGCCTGCACAGAGAGAGAGGGACCACTTGACACTGCCTGCACAGAGAAAGATACCACTTGACACTGCCTGCACAGAGAGAGAGAGATCGCTTGACACTGCCTGCACAGAGAGAGAGACCGCTTGACACTGTCTGTGGGGGCAATGCGAAGGGGTCACTCTCTGTGGGGGCAATGCAAAGGGGTCACTCTCTGTGGGGGCAATGCGAAGGTGTCACTCTCTGTGGGGGCAATGCGAATCGGTCACTCTCTGTGGGGGCAATGCGAAGCGGTCACTTTCTGTGTGAGCAATGCGAAGCGATCACTCTCTGTGGGGGCAGTGCAAAGCGGTCACTCTCTGTGGGGGCAATGCGAAGCGGTCACTTTCTGTGTGAGCAATGCGAAGCGATCACTCTCTGTGGGGGCAGTGCAAAGCGGACACTCTCTGTGGGGGCAATGCGAAGGGGTCACTCTCTGTGGGGGCAATGCGAAGCTGTCACTCTCTGTGGGGGCAATGCAAAGGGGTCACTCTCTGTGGGGGCAATGCAAAGCGGTCACTCTCTGGGGGGGCAGTGCAAAGTGGGTCACTCTCTGTGGGGGCAATGTAAAGTGGGTCACTCTCTGTAGGGGCAATGCAAATCGGTCACTCTCTGTGGGGGCAATGCAAAGTGGTCACTCTCTGTGGGGGCAATGCAAAGCGGTCACTCTCTGTGGGGGCAATGTGAAGTGGGTCACTCTCTGTGGGGGGCAATGCGAAGGGGTCACTCTCTGTGGGGGCAATGTGAAGAGTCACTCCCTGTGGGGGCAGTGTGAAGGGGTCACTCTCTGTGGGGGCAGTGTGAAGGGGTCACTCTCTGTGGGGGTGAAAGTTTCCCAACCATCGAATATTTTTTTAAAATTATCGCTGCTCCCCACTGAGACCACTGCTTGTGGAAGAGAATTCCACATCCTTACCACTCTGACAGTAAAGAACCCATTACACAGTTTAAGGTTAAAACGTTTCTCTTCTAATTTTAGTGAATGGCTGCGAGTTTTGAATTCCCTTTCACTGAAAAGTTTGCTCCCTATGCTAGAGTCACCAGTACGGTATTTCTAAATTGATACAATATCCCCCTCTCAAGCGTCTCCCTCCAGAGAGAATAATTTAAATGCTTGTAGTCTTTCCCCATAGCTGAGATCCTCCAGTCTCTTAATTAGCTTTGTTGCCCTTCTCTGGACTCTCTACAGTTCCAGCACATCCCTCCTGAGCACTGGTGCCCAGAACTGGATGGCATACTCCAACTGAGGCCGGACCAGAGTCTTGCAGAGTGGGAGAATTATACTTTTACCTCTGGAGTGATTCCCCTTTATAATGCATGCCAAAATTCTGTTGGCTTTGCTTGCTGCAGCTTGGTATTGAAAGCCATTGCTGACCCTGTCATCTACTAGGACCCTCCAGGTCCTTTTCCATACTAGATTCCCCCTGAGGTTCTCCCCCTAGTGAGTAAATTGCATTCACATTATTGTCACCCAAATGGATTACTTTAGATTTTTCAGCATCAAACCTCATTTTAGAATATAAATAGAGGGCGCTAGGCCCATACAAAATAAGTATAGTGCCGTGAAAAAGTATCTGATTAGCAATAAAATTGCAACATAGATATCTCAAATAATATAAAAAAATATGTCCCAACAGTTGCAGTCGGAGCTGCACTTGAAACCACACACCGTGAATTCAAATATGATCAAAAAATAAAAAATAAAAATAAAATAAAACAATGAACAAAGTCCAATTGTATTGATACAGTAATTCTGTGAAAGAAGAAATGCCACCACCGCTTCTGTATATTATTCAATTCCACCCAAGGTGCTTTAGATAAAGTTTGCTCTTACCAGAGCTAGTTGACCCCTTTAGTGAAAAAGATGGTCAACTAAGCTTATGCAGGATTGTGCCTGCAACACATGGAGATACGGACAGACCACTTTGCAGATTCAGGAACCTCACACGGGATTGTATGCAAAAGAAGAGAGGCCAGGAAGCCAAATAGCGTGATACCGTTTAATTTAAAATTATTTAAAATATACATAAAAAACAGCCAAATGGCTCCTTACATTGGGGGGTGCCCACCCGGCACTGAGGCTGCGGACCTGTCACCGCTCAAAGCGGTTCCTAAAGTGGGATTCGCTGGGGAATGAAAGCCGCCGCTCACATATGTAACCAAACGATCTCTCCGACAGTCCAAAGCACGGGGGGTACGTCACGTGACCAAGCTGCCTCCGACGTACGTTTCGTTATGTTAACGTCATCAGGGGGGCGTGCCTGGTCACAAAGCATGATGGTAGATGTAGTCGAGAAAACGCAATGATTGGTGGACTAAAACTAATTGCAAATACAGCCTCGGTGCCGTGTGTCATCCATGAAATACAACACCGTAGGTAAATTAAATTACATTAAATTAATCATATTGAACAAGAAATTAGAGAGATGCACAAAAGTTTAGGATTGCCAAACAACATTAATTCAAGAGTGTTACACTGTTGAAATACATATTAGATAAAATACAGATCTCGCATCCCTCCGGACGTGCAGATTCAATAATCAGTGCCAAAAAACAATATAACTTAACTCCACAAAGGTGAGATCGTGGTCACTAGAAGTGATTAATAATGGAAGTCAACTTAATTAAACCAAAAATAAATAAATATAAATATAAAAAATATATAAAAAATATATATATATAAAAATCATATATATATAAAAAACCGGACTCAAACAGGGTAAGAAGGATTGTCTCACAATAATTAGTGATGTATCACAAATGTCACTGGATCCCTCCGGACATGTAATGTGGGTGAATAGAGATTATAAAAGTATTCAAAATGATTGGATCTTATCTACAATTAAGGTATAGAATACCTAGATATAATGATGATCTCTAAAAAAAGAATCTCACTATTGGGTAACCCCAGCCGAATACCAGCGTGCAAGAATGAGTTATATAAATAAAAACATAAATAAATATCTAACAATCCTAAATTGTCACTAGCGACTATAGATTGTTAAATAAAGAATAAATATAATTAGAAAAATTTGTGCATAAATAACCCAAATGAGGAAAGGAAGATGAATTAGAGGGGTAAGGAACTGGAGACTGAAAAGAGGAGAGAACACTCAATCATCGGTTAGAAAACAATTGAGGTCCAACTCCACATTCAGTCCCAAAGGTTGCATGGTACGTAATCTATGTACCCATTTCATTTCGTTTTGGGAAACACTCCGTAACATATGAGTGCCTCGCCAGTTCCTTTCAATTTTGTCTATGCCATAAAACTTACATAAACTAGGGTCACTTACATGGTGATTGGCAAAGTGTCTTGAGACACTATGGTTAGGGAAACTCTTTCTAATATTTGTTAAGTGTTCGTTAATGCGGGTCTTAAGTTGGCGAGTGGTCCGGCCAACGTACTGTAAATGACACGGGCATTCGAGAACATAAGTAACATGATCAGATCCACATGTGATTAGGGGTTTGATCTTAAAAGATTCACCTGTTACATTAGAACTGAACTCGATTTTTTTCTTTTTATCGCCAGGATTCCGTGTAGTTCTACACGCTTTGCACCTGGTGCAATGGTGAAAACCGGATCCATCCAAAAAGGTCACCAATTTCTTTGGTGGATCAGGAACATTGGGAGCAATTTTGTTCCTGAGGCCTGGAGCTCTCTTATAGATGAACTTTGGCACCTTTGGGATGGATGTGATCAGGTCTTTGTCTTTCCTCAAAATATGCCAATGTCGTTTGAACACAGCTTCTACCTGTCGATATTGCCTATGAAATCCACTAATAAAAGGTACTTCATTTTTATACTCTTTTCTCGGTTTGGGGACCAATAAAGATTGTCTATCAAGAACTGCCACTTGATTGTACGCTTGGTTTAGTGTAGTTTCAGAGTAACCTTTTTCTAAAAATCTAGTGGTTAGTATGTTAGCCTGAGTCTCAAAATCATCGTTATTATCACAGTTCCGTTTTAACCTCATATATTGCCCTTTCGGGACTGCTCCTATCCAGGAGGGATGGTGGCAACTATGAGTGGGTACAAACCCATTCCGGTCCGTAGATTTAAAGTAGGTAAGTGTTTCAAATTTCAAGTCATTCTTTTTGATAGTAAGATCCAAATAGTTTACCAGAGTTTTACT